>NW_021851156.1:123283-125124 GCF_003651465.1 Formica exsecta
GATGTTGAACCGACGTCACAAGCGTTTCAGGCATGGTTTCGAAAATTTCTTCCACATACGGAGACGATCTTTCGTACAATATTTGACTTGATTGTACATCTTTTATCGGAGTAGAAGTAACTACATTCGATAATTGTTTCATTCGTTTACGTTTTGATTGATTTGGAGTAGAAGTTATTAGCGAATCGTTCAATGATATATTTGACCTTGTTCGCTTTGTTCCAGACTCTTTTTTTAGATGCTTGTCTTCGAGCATACTCGATGGTTCGATTTTCGCTTCATTAGATTCCACATTGATTGTATTTTCGACAAGTTGTTTTAGAGGTTCGATAATTGGTTTAAAGTGCCTCTCCAATGCGACGTCTTCCTCCATTTGACTAGTTTTTAAAGAGCGATATTTTTTGCGGTTTTTGCAATCTCTTTCGCAATCTTCTCATGATCGTCACTGTCAATCATCGTCGTCATGTTGCGCTCGGACAAAAATTTTTAGACGTTGCTCGATCAATGTATCAATAGCGATTAACCGCTTTACGGTATTGCAAAATCGTTAAATCCTTTTCGATATCGTCAATTAGTCTGTAAACTGTCTTTATCAATCACTACAAATCCATACTTGTGTGCCAACATTTCTGACAGAATGCGCGAAAATCGCCGTAAGACATGTATTTACATAATCGTTGTATACATGTTTCAAGTTTGTACCATCTTGTTTAAATAAAATCAGTAAATTTGCATTGTCCCGTATAAGATGCTTGGGTATCTTGGCATACGTTTGACAAAGATAGAAACAGTCGATGCTCGAGTGTCGACCCATTGCAAAATACTCTCTTATCGTATCTTGCTTATCGCACGCCACGTCGCCAAAGATAAAAATGGAGCTCGGAAGCGCCTCGCTCGGTGGAATAACGTCACTATTATTAGAGAATGTAAAATAACTAATTTCTTCAATCGGTAATAGCAAATTTTCCAAGTATCGATATTTCAGTTGTTGAAGCAATTTCGAGTATACGTACACATTCTCGAAACGTACACCGTGTGGACTTTCTATCAAACTTATCAACACGTTAGTCTTACTGCAATTCGAAGGACCGCAAATGATACCACGTATAGTAGTCGGCAGCATGTTTCCATGCTTGCATATTTCTTTCTCAGACATTACTCGTGTTTTATGGTCAAAATTTGTCACTTTGATTATCGTCGCTTGTCGCACGAACCGCACGTTTGCTCTCGCGAAATCTCAAATCAGATTTTTGGAAATTGAGTCATCTGGACCCTATTTATAGAGGTGCACCGAATCGAAACCGCTCAGTCTCGAAAATGTTTTTTCTTCTATCGGTTAACAGCGATATTCTCGAGCTTACCACCGAGCGGTTACAGATTATACCCAAGATTGTTTTATTGCGAGACTTTGGTAGCTACATGGAACAATTGTAGGACAAGCTTCCCGAACATACAAAAACTGACTCAGAGATTCGACAATATCATCGATGCATGCGATATTATAATTTACCGTGGCAGCAAACACATATCGACGGTCCAACATCGTTAATAAAAGATTGTGGCAAATGCCAGCAAAAATTATAAGAGGTAGCGGTTTGTTAAATCGTGCGATAAACGCACTTCTTATCGAATTACATATTCCAGGCTATCAGTTTTGCGGACCGGGAACTCATTTAGAAACGCGATTGGCTAGAGGCGATCGAGGTATCAGTCCATTGGATGCCGCGTGTCGCGAGCATGATATAGCTTATGCCCGAAGCAACGATCTCGGTCAACGACATGTTGCGGATAATATACTCGCCACGAAAGCGCGAACACGTATTACCGCGAGAGATTCGACT
>NW_021851156.1:125640-126179 GCF_003651465.1 Formica exsecta
GCTGTTTGGGCGGCTATGAAAGCAAAGACAAAATTCGGTATGGGAATGAAGACAAAAAAAATCATCGGCGAAGAAAAAAACTGGAAAAAACGAATACTTCCTATAGCGAAGCGCGGTGGTATCTTACCAATTTTACCATTATTGGGAGTTCTCGGTTCGTTGGCTGGCGGAGCAGCGGGAATCGCGAAAGCGGTGAACGATAGCAAAGCGGCGCAACATTAGCTTGAAGAAATGCAGCGTCATAATTGCGCCATGAAAGGTCACGGATTTTATCTCGCTCCATACAAGCGTGGACGAGGGTTCTCAACAGCGGCTAAGAAAAAAAACCCTCAAAATAACGATAAAAATGCCTGCCGGTGTTACAACCAATGTACAATTGGAACAACTTGCAAGACGTATGCGTATACCATTTTTTAGAGGCGTTTTCATGCGCAATAATTTACCTATAAAGGGTGTACGACGAAATGAGAGCGGTATCGTCAATTTGGATGACATCGATGGTTCCGGTACTCATTGGGTTGCATATGCAAAGAGGGGAG
>NW_021851157.1:0-458 GCF_003651465.1 Formica exsecta
TCTTATGCCTTAATATTTTTTTAATATAAATATAAACAAATTGTACCTTGTTTCCAATTGTTACTAATTGTTACTTGTTTCCTTCTGTTCTCTCTCAAACATTCTGCTTGCTGTACAAACAGTGTGTTCCTATATTCTTGAAATTTTTCACTCAACGATTTAGTTGGTGGTTTTTCTAGACTTGAACATTGTACGAGACAAGCAATTTTTTTCTCAAGCAAAAGAGTTACTTCTTCTGGTAACAGAAATAACGGTAAACCTGAAAATACATCCTGTCTAGTTGATTTTGGAAAAGAACCCACTAATTCGCCGATTATTCTATGATCCTGTCGAAGTCTCAACCAGTCTATACAATCAAAACAACAAATATCAAATTAAATATATGCAGGCTTTATGCCCGTATCAGACTATGTATTGAAGATTGAGATTCAAGATTCAAAATTGAAATTTGACAAATC
>NW_021851158.1:0-472 GCF_003651465.1 Formica exsecta
TCCGATTTTCTAAAAATCAGTTCAATATCTGAATTTCCTGGTACGAGAATCGTATCAGAAATTGAACTGTTAAAAATAATTACAATGTTATTAGCCGCATTTTGCAGGCTTTATATACGCTCATGACAAGAATTTGAATACGGGTATAGATAGTGAATAGTGCGCCGTATAGCGGTAAGCAAATGAACTATAATCAATATAAGTTACAAAAGGACTTTATTTGGACGATCATAGGACGTTTTCAAAATTACGTCTTTGGCTAATCTAAGAAATAAGGTCTTTTAAACGTCAATTATTAGTCGCCGACATTATAGACCAAAAATAGACGTCATTATGTCGTCTTTTGACGTTACTCTGTTACTTGGGCAGTTAACGTCATTATGTCGTTTTTTGACGTTACTCTGTTACTTGGGCTGTTACATTACATTCACTCCCATGTTACATAGCAGTTATATTCTGGTGTTATATTGCT
>NW_021851159.1:0-210 GCF_003651465.1 Formica exsecta
GCCGGAAGTACGTCACCGATTCTAGTTACTTTCTAAACTGCTGCTTTTCACTGCTCATGAAATGTTACCTTAAGAGTAACACAAAATGATAATCTTGTTTTTTATGATGATAATAATATAAAATAGTAACTCAACATACTAATCCTTTAATAAAATTATTAACAAAAAAAAGTACCATATAATTTCAAAGATATTTATGGTGAAGATGTT
>NW_021851160.1:0-1298 GCF_003651465.1 Formica exsecta
TATTTGATATTCATGTGAAGTATACTTTATATATATACGAGGACAAACAATTAAGTTCGTAGAAAATATGTATTACAATTACAGAACACATTTATTCGTTATCTAATACACGGTCCCTTTTAAAATAGTCCCTTCTTAAAGCAATGCACTTGGTCCAATGTTTCTTCTATTGCAGGAAGCAATCTTCAAAATTATTCTTCGTGAGGCTGTTTAAAACACGCATCAACTATTCCACCTCCGCTCGTGACCCCCAATGACGATCTTTCATGCCTTTCTTGATTTTGGGAAATAGAAAAAAGTCAGGGGGACCCGATCTGACCTCCTCCGATTTTTTTATATTCCCCAAGATTAAGAAAGATATGAAGAATCGTCATTGGGGGTCACGAGCGGAGGTAGAATAGTTGACGCGTGTTTTAAACAGCCTCACACGGAGAATGATTTTGAAGATTGCTTCCTGCAATAGAAAAAACATTGGACCAAGTGCATTGCTTAAAAAAGGGACTATTTTAAAAGAGACCGTGTATTAGATAACGAATAAATGTGTTCTGTAATTGTAATACATATTTTCTACGAACTTAATTGTTTGTCCTCGTATATGAGAAAATCAAAGAAATGCAAATTGCTTTCTGAACTATGCGTTCTAATGCAAATTATTTTCTTGTTTATGCTCGCGATGTTTAACATCCGTAATGTCATGCAAGGACAATGATAAACTGACACCTGTGAATTAACACATCAGAGATATATCTGCGGAACCGGGTAATTCGAGTATGCCCATTAATGTTACTCGCGTGCTCGATGGTCCAAAGTTGTTTCATGTTTCAAAGCAGGTCATGCTCATATAACCTTTTCGTACCAAAATGCACACCAAAATGTACTGTCCCACGCGATTTAATCAAAAGTCAAAGTTAAAAAAAACCTTCTCGCGTGAATTGCTCGCTGCTTAATTATCCTTGATAACGCCGTCACAGACCTTATCAATTTAAAATTTTGTAGCATTTGAGCAAATTTCTTGAAAATAACAAATCTAAATGACTCACTATTATTTGATTTATGTTATCTTGGCTATGGAAAGTCTCAAGTATCCGCGTTAGGTCAATTTGATTTTGATGATTTTTCTTCTACACTGACGGAAATGGAAATCCCAACACCAAGACGGAGTTATGCTGGGTGAATGAAAATTACACAGAATGTTTGTTTACGTAAGTATTTACGTATCTTAAAATTGTCCTTTCTTAAAGCAATGCACTTGTTCCAATGTTTCTTCTATTGCAGGAAGCAATCTTCAAAATTATTCT
>NW_021851161.1:0-405 GCF_003651465.1 Formica exsecta
CTTATAAACGTGACACATACCTAAAGGCCACATTTAATGCGCATGCGCAAAAAAGCGTCGCCGAGAACAACACTGTTTCGATAGTCGTTCAATAGCCGTTTGATAATGGTTTATCTATTATAATAATATATTATTCATATTTAAAAGACTTGTAGACAATTGTCCGCGGAAACGTGCTACCTTTGTTTTCTTATCAATAGTTGAGAGTAAGCGTTCTTCGCAAGTGATTCATCCCCTACTCTAAAATGTTCGAGACAAAGTCTATCCTGTTGTGTCCGTCACAAAGTGTTTGAACTTTTTGGGCTTGAGCCCTATGAAGAAGACGAAAATTGGAAGGAGGAGAAAGAGGCTGAAAATTGGGAGCAGGAGGAAGAGGCTGAAAATTGGGAAGAGGAGGAATGGGAG
>NW_021851162.1:0-216 GCF_003651465.1 Formica exsecta
AAGGAATTTTTTTCCTTCATTGATCTCCGATAAAGATCGAAGCTATGTCTCTGACTAGATGTAGTCAGATTAAATATGGCCAGGATCAACGAAAGGTAGGTCCAACTGGCCCAACAGAAGCAACATACGGTGCATTCTATTAGGACACGCGGGTAGGGCACGCGGGTAGGACACGCGAGTAGGGCACGCGAATAAGATACACGATTAGGGCACGCG
>NW_021851163.1:0-807 GCF_003651465.1 Formica exsecta
TAGCAACACAATGTATCAGATGAGCAATATCAATTCGAACGAATGACCGTGGTACAAATTGAGTTTTTTCAAAAAAATGCAATAAATCATGAAAATAATGATGGAGCAATGCGAAGCAATTAAGGAGCAATCGTTTTATGTTATATTATGTTTGAATATTCTTGCCGTTGGCTTCTGAGCTATATACTTTCGATAGGCGGCCGATAGGTGACAACGGCGTCGCTAGGGAAATGATTAATTTGTTAATTTTCGTTAAAAAATGCAATAAATCATGAAAATAATGATGGAGCAATGCGAAGCAATTAAGGAGCAATCGTTTTATGTTATATTATGTTTAAATATTCTCGGCGTTGGCTTCTGAGCCATATAGTTCCGATAGGCAGCCGATAGGTGGCGACGGCGTCGCTTGGAAAATTATTAATTTGTTAATTTTCGATGAAAAATGCAATAAATCATGAAAATAATGATGGAGCAATGCGAAGCAATTAAGGAGCAATCGTTTTATGTTATATTATGTTTGAAAATTCTCGCCGTTGGCTTCTGAGCTATATAGTTCCGATAGGCGGCCGATAGGTGGCGACGGCGTCGCTTGGAAAATTATTAATTTGTTAATTTTCGATGAAAAATGCAATAAATCATGAAAATAATGATGGAGCAATGCGAAGCAATTAAGGAGCAATCGTTTTATGTTATATTATGTTTGAAAATTCTCGCCGTTGGCTTCTGAGCTATATAGTTCCGATAGGCGGCCGATAGGTGGAAGTTGGCTATTGAGCTATATAGTTCCGATAGGCGGCCGATAGGTGG
>NW_021851164.1:0-439 GCF_003651465.1 Formica exsecta
TCAAAGAATTGTTAATAAATTCGGGAAATTATATTTCAAACTTTAATATCACGAATATCGCGAATTGTTTTAATATTTAATAGAAAAATGATTGAATAAAAATATGAAGACTCGATGTTAAGCTAACGATTAAATATTAGCTTTTTTGTTCACAAAATTTGACGACTGCTTTCGACATTGCAGAATCGCGAGTAAATTATTCCAAATTTCATGATTTGATTTTGATTTGATTGATGAATTGATTGATAAATTTCGTGTCGGAATTAAATATTCGTTAAATTAATTAATTAATTACGTTCTAAAAACACCGCGTTTTTTCCACGTTCTTGGACGCGATCGCTATCTTAGCTAAGAGGTCTTATCACTACCCCTTTCGTCAGATAAACGTTAGTATAGTTGCGTGGTTCGTACCGGCGAGGAGTCGAAACAATCTTCATCG
>NW_021851165.1:0-207 GCF_003651465.1 Formica exsecta
TCAATTACTAAAATATAATTTCACATGACTATTATATATAAATTTTTATGCGTTAACTTACTATTTCAGCGTTATGTTGGGAATCTGAAACTTTCAAAATCTCCTCAACTTCCGCTAATTGGGCTATAGTTTGCAACGGAAATCGATTTTCAGCGTCACCAAAAGAAAATTTCGTACTTGCACATTCTGTGCTTTTATTAGTTCTTT
>NW_021851166.1:0-337 GCF_003651465.1 Formica exsecta
TCATAATGTTTACCTGACCAATATCAGTAGTCTCAAATCTTCAGCTGGAGGTTTTATTCCTCTGAGGGATATAGGATATTTTTCTTTCTTTTTCCCATTTTTTTCTGGTTATCAATGTCCTCCGGATAACGTAGGTGCAGCTTGTCAGGAAGATTCTCGATGCTTGGCTCATTTACTGTGAGTAATTAGCCATTGATTGGGATATCATATTGAATCCCATAGTGAAATGTCCAGGCTTTATTTGCTCGGATGCTGAATAGTTATAAGTGGATTCGCTGATGGGTGTAGAGCACCAAGATGACTTGTCAATTGACAAATGCTGGGATAGTTCTCCTTG
>NW_021851167.1:0-4041 GCF_003651465.1 Formica exsecta
TTTTTATTAATTTATTTTTGTTTTTCTAATAATTTTTTTTATTTTTGATTATATGTGTGCACATCACGCAAAATACGCGCCTTGAGATTTATCGTTGCTATATAATTACATATTATTTAAGATATATAAAAGATAATTAATTATTAATTTTATCAAATTATTTCCGGATACTTATCGCGATCGCGTTTAGAAAAGGAATTTTACAGAGTGTCTCGCATTGCTACTTTATTGCTCGAATATTGCCGTGCGAATAATAACACGTAGGAAAAGAATTTGAGCGTCTCACCCCACTACAATTGTATTCAAGTGTTTTCGTATGAATGATAACAAGACCGTGATACGTAAACAATGTTTACCTGCGTCAATGTTTACGCCGCTAAGGCCAAATACCATGTTAGGTATTGTCCTAATTCGCTGCCGAAATATTTTACGTACTATAAAATATATGTGCGAAATATTAAATTATATACGTATTTTAAATTATAGATCAATTATTTATTAAACGATACACGTAATGTTTCACGGAGCTTATCGTTATATTAATTATTCAATTTTGCGATTTGATCGTTTTACAGCATGTTCTTAATCCAAATTATATCTAGAGCGTCGAAAAGTCAAATGATATAGCATCGTGTATATAATATATTTGACTCTATGTGTTGTTAAAAAAATAATTATTGTCCGCAACGAAACGATAATTTATAATTTGGTTTTTTATTACTTTAATTCTTATTTGATTAAATGAATAAATTACAAAATATGTGATTCAAGATCTATCATCGCGATATATATATGTAGTTACATATTATTTAGAAATGTTAATTAATTATTAATTATATTATAATAGTAAATAATTTTTCAATATTGATTGCGATCGCGTTTAGAGAAGGAATTCTACGGAGCGTCTCGCACGACTACGTTCTTGCTCGAGTGTCGTCGCGCGAATGATAACAAGGCTGTAACAATAGTGCGCTATTTTTTACGCAGCCAAGGCCGCATACCATGTTATTGATAATTCGCTTCCAAAATATTTAATGTACTACGACATAAATATATACACAAAAATATTAAATCTTATAAGTATATATTTTAAATTAATTTTAAATATTTTGAAGGTAAATTTTTTTGCAATTCCGGTTTTTTATTTAGAGTTCTGGATAGCATCCCACGAGATATAAAAGAAACTCTTAATATATAACATACACACACACACACATATAATATTCTAATAATATGCCGTAAGCAGCTCTCATTAAGATATCCACTTTTAAAAAGTGTTAAATCGATATTCGCAAGTATTGTTACCTCTTTTCTGCGATGCTGATTGGTTGTCTCGATGCTGCGCTGTGCATTACTTTAATAAAAGCTTGTCATAAGTGAGTGACGCATTTGACACTTTAAATATTAAATCCGTGTGTAATTTTTATTTAAATTATTCTGAAAAAACGGAGAACTAGAATTAATATGTGTAAATAATTATACACACACGGAAAAAAAAATGCTGTTGCTTCAATTAAAGTCTACGTCACGGGCTGCCACAGACATACATAGTTCATTCAATGATATTTTAATTAGACCAAATATCTGGATTATTAAAACAACTACTCAGATATTTGGTCTAATAAAAATATCATTGTATAAACTATGTATGTCTGTGGCAGCCCGTGACGTAGACTTTAATTGAAGCAACAGAATTTTTTTTCCCGTGCACATATACATAAAACAAATGGCGTGCGCTTATAGTGTTCTAATATTTCAAAATTTTTATCTGTCTCTTTAGTATCATCTCATCGATACTGTTTAATGGCGCGACAAATAAAAAGCAAAATTTTTAAAACATTTTATTATCTTATACTTTAAAAACTGATCAAGTTCTAGTAAAAATTTTATTTTTTATTCGTCGCGCAATTAATATATATATATATATGATTCAATTATATTCTAGAAAAGAAAGTTTGTTGATATAGATCAAGATAAGATAATAAAATAATTTATAAGATAATATGTCACAAGAGATACGAGTATATCGAGATCGTTTTACTATAAGGAATAAAAACTCGAGATTTCCTCCGAACACATTTTAATAGCAAAAGAGTTTATTTCAGAATAAATTCTTCAAATTTACATTTTGATATTATTTTGTAAATTTTTAATTATTCTTTTATGAATTGTGTTTAATTTTCTAGCAAATGAGAAGAAATTAAGCAATATTAAATATAAAATTCTATTAACGTCTACTTTACGGCGCATATAATCTTTTGATACAATGTCTTGATGGCGTTATAATTGGCCATCCTTGCTCAAAATCCAAGACTTTTGTTATATAATTTTATAACAAAATCTAGCATTAGATGACGTAATTTCCCCATTTGCTTAGCACATGATTATAAAATATAGATAAAATCATGAGGACTCTCAAGCTATAACTAGTTTTATCATATAAGCTGATATGATAATCTTTTTTAAGGAATATACAGGGTGTCTCCAATTTAAATGTCAAAACTTTAGGAGCGTTGAATTAAGTCAGGGCGATAATATTCATAACCGCGGAAGCTATCGGCGAGAGACTAAACACAATTGTGATAGTACTGCCCGCGATATAACTCTCATCATGGATCATACTAAATTCTTTTCTAAAACCGCCAATAAACGAAAGTCCAACTTAATTAAGCGATTGAGTAAGTTGTCATATATATTGCATTCATTTTCTGTGTTTGTATTTACGCATTCAAAGTCTTATACGGAAACGTATAAAAGTGTTCACCTCCGATTTTATATAATTTTATATAATACCATATATTTTCTACTCACATATTTTTTATACTATTGCTTCCTCGTACATTGGGAATTAAAAAAATGAAACTTGATATATTTAATTTTAAGCAAATATATATATAGTTGAATATAATGAAATCTATAGAAATATAATAACAAAGACAATATATCATTGTTTCCATACATTTCCAATCACATTTTTATAAAGACAGAAATACACGCAGATTTTAATCCCACAACGCAACGAGGTTTTGAATGAAAAAATATGTAACAAACGAAAATTATAAACGCAAGAATCTTTTTTATCTCCTTAAATCAATTTATTCTTTTCTAAACAGAATTAATAAAATGCATGGATATTCTTGCCTATTAATGTATCACGTTTTAAATTTCCAGACGATCTCTACATATCGCAGTCAAACTGTATATCTTTTGCTGCTGGTATGCCAAACATCGCTACATATCCTGTCGAAGATATTTCCCTGACATACAAGCATGACAATTTAATAAGATTTAGCAAGCATGAATTGACTACAGCGTTGCAATATGGATCTACACAAGGGTAAGTAATATTAATAAATTAATGCATAACAGAAATATAATATTAATAAGTATATAGAGTTATTTTCGAGTTATTTTTTATATAAAAAATAAAAAACTGATTTTTATTAAAAATTAAATTAGAAATTAATTTTTTTATTATTAATTCAAACATTCTAATTCAATATTAAAAAATTTTTTGAATTTATATGTAATATTTTTTTCTATATATACATATATATATACTATAATTATAAATTTCATATATATTACTTGTTACAATATATATAACATACAAAAGAACAAATATTTATTACTTTATCGATAAATTTTTTTATATATAAAAAAAATTGATTTTTATTAAAAATTAAATTAGAAATTAATTTTTCTAATATTAATTCAAACATTCTAACTCGATATTTTATTCAATATTTTCGCATGCTAAAAAAACCGACGATATAATCGAATAAATTACTATAGCTTTATGGAAAATTGCTATACTTGCCGCAGGATTTCAATAAATTTTGAACTACAAATATAGTGAACAGTTAGATCGCAATGCGTTGCAAAATTATAATAGAAATAGGAATGTATGCTTAAATGCAGCGAGATTGGCATATAATTCGCGAATCAATGAATTGTATTATGACCAAAATTATAGTTTTTTTTTTATATGTTAGTCGATTTTTAGGTAAATCGATATTATTATTTTTTTCGTTTTATATT
>NW_021851167.1:4603-7824 GCF_003651465.1 Formica exsecta
CAAATATTTATTACTTTATTGATAAATATATTGATAAAATATTTTTCAATTTGTTGGTCACATTTCTAACGCGCGTATCTGTGGATTGTGCATGTTTATTTTTCTCAAGTTATAAGCCGCTATTGGAAAAATGGAAGGAATTCCAGAAAACATGGCATACACCAATGCAAAACAATTGGGATATTGCATTCACGCACGGTTCTCTGGACGCTTGCAATAAGGTCTTTGAAATGATGATCGACGAAAATGACCCAATATTACTCCAAACGCCAACATATACCGGAACAATCGGAGCGGTTGGTAGTTTTAAAATAATATCACAAAAAAGTAACAAGTTTTAATAAAGAAACTTTTCTACCAAAAAATGAAATACACGCCAAGTATATAAAAAAAGTATCCAAACTTATATGTAACGTATATGTAACTTATATGTTTCTTAAATAGAAATTTAAGAAACAAAAAATTAAGACACACTTATATGCACTTGGCGTTCTTTATCTATATAAAACACAAGTTTTCACTCACCGGTCTATACGCACAGCAGCAGATATGTCATATATATAGAAATTCTTTTCTCTTATTTTTACTTCAGTTATTTAAAAAATAAATCAAATAAACGACAATAAATGCGCGCGCAATATATTAATGAAAAATAATATATAAATATTAAATTATTTAGCCCAAGATTATTTTGGTGTCGCCCGATGCCTCTTAAACCTGCTCTTCCTCTCAGGTTGTCAGAATTCATCATACTTACTCACAAAAATATATAGTTTATTATGGTTTATCATTGTTTATTATGCGACACTATAAGAATGAACGCGCGACAATTTTCACGGCACTCCCGCACTCGAACGCGTGACATTTTGCATAGCACTCCCGAACTCGAACGCGCGAGATTTTGCATGGCACTCTCAAATTTCACAATCGCGAAACAAGGCTTAAGAAGCGAAAGAAGATGGAATCGATCGCGAATCGAACCGCTTGTCGGAGTATTTCATTGAGTATTCTCCGGCAGTCAATATTTCAGGATAAATCTTCAGGATAAATCTTCAGGATAAATCTTCCAGCTAACCTTTCTACTAAGCTCTCTCACTAACGTCAAGGTGTACTCGTTGGAAAGATTTTATCGTGAAAAGCCGATCATGCAAAATAAATATATTCGAAAAAACAAGCATCGGGCGCCGGTTAATTAATTTTCACCTGCGTGGCTACAAAATGCCTCACTTAAATATAAAATAAATTATCAAATACATTATATTATAAAATTAAAATATAATTTGCCATGTGTTTGTTTAAACAATATATTACAAATTAATTATTAATTAGCGATCGATACAATACCACTTTCAGTGTCTCGGAAGATTATCAAAAATATTTATAATAATTATTTGATAATCTTGCTTTAGTAATACTCATTAGTAATTGAATTATAATATAAAACAATTGACATTAATGTATTTAACGAACTAGTACAATTTTATATCGCGCAGATATAATTGCGTGAAGAATATAATTTTTAATCAATTCTACCGATATCTCATCGTTTTGCAATAACAGACGTATATGTATTTTCCAAACAAATTTCTAAATAAAAAATTTTTCATAACTTGCAGCTAGTACCGCTATCACCAGATATTATAGAGATTAATCAAGATAACGATGGTATCATTCCCGAAGAGATCGCCAAAGAATGCGAACACAGACTTGCGACTGGTAGACCGATGCCAAAAGTGAGTCAGAAAATTTGTGGTATTGAATAAGATATATCTCTTCTGAAATCATGTATAGAATATTGAGAAAGTAATTATTTATTTTTGCCCTACAATTTTTATCCTTAAATCTTTATTCGCAAAATACTTCTCGCTTTTACTTTTAATTCAAAAGCTTTGACGTTTCTACTGAGAAGAGATCAATTAAAAATTGCTCAAATAAAATATGCTTATAGAATTTATCAAAGCATTTTGATAACATTTTATATAATCGTTCTAAAAGATAAGAATCATTTCTACTAATGAGTTATCAAATAATGATGTCAAAATTATTTTAATCGTGTCTTTATCTTTTTCTTTTATCTATTAATATTCTTTTACTTATTTTTTTATGCGTAATTAAAATTATCACAAATCCAACATTGGAATATTATTTCTATTCATCAGAAACATGCATGGTTTACTAAATCTTCCAGTTACTTTACGTTAATCCGACGGGAGCGAATCCTACAGGCGCCGTCTTGTCGGAGATCCGACGAAGAAAAGTATACGAATTGGCGCACAAATACAACTTTCTGATCGTCGAGGATGACCCTTACTATTTCGTTCACTTCTTAGATAAACAGCCCACGTCGTTCTTCTCCCTTGACACTGACGGTCGTGTAATCAGATTGGATTCGTTCAGCAAGATAATGAGCGCTGGGATTCGCGTTGGAGTCATCACAGCCCACAGAGACATTGTGAAAAAACTGATTATTCATATGGATAATTCTACCGTACACGCATCATCTTTGTCCCAAGTAAGACTTTTAATACTTGTTTTTTAATTTATCTATATTACTTGATTAATACTACCGCGAAGCTAATTTATTATAAATATAAATTTTTATATAATTTATATTTATAATATAAATATATTATATAACTATGTAATATATAATGTGTGATATAAATATATTAAATTTATATATATAAATATTTAAAATTAAGCATGTCTTCAAAAAGAAAATTCTTTATTACGATTATCTTACTTTGCATTTTACACTTCGATATTTTATTCTTAGTATTCCAAAAATATAAATTTATGGGTAAAGTTATTTTGTTGAGTATATGTCAAATTGATTTATAACGATCTGCTGCAGATGCTTCTATACAAACTCTTCGAAGCTTGGGGACCGCAAAAATTCGAGGAACATTTCAAAGATATACAAAAGTTCTATCGGGAGCGACGTGACATAATGCTAGCCATGGTTGAAAAACATTTGACTGGTATTTCAAAAATTTATTCCAATAATTTATTGTTAATTTAAAAATAATTTTATTGAAGATATTTATCAATTGTTTTAAAATATCAAAACTGGCTTTAAATTATCGGATATTCTTGCAATCCTAGTTACTTTAGCTAATATGAAAATAATTTTATTATCGAATCATTTATTGCTACTTTTCAATCGTTAAAATTGCATTTTTTAACAGTTAACTTATTATTATTATAGTATTAGTAATTTA
>NW_021851167.1:8762-46347 GCF_003651465.1 Formica exsecta
AAATATATTAATTACTTTTTTGAAGATATTTTATTATTTATTTAGAATAAAAGAGAATATTTTATGTGTACATTGTAAAATAGTTTACTAACATGAAAATAAATGCTATGTTCCAAAAATGGCTATATTACAAAAAATCTATAATATACGTAACATAAATTATAGATTTCCAATACTGGCAGTATATATTGGAACATAGTCTAAAAACAATTACTCATATAAATGACAAATAATCAATTAAATATGTTTTAAGCTGCTGACCCCTCTCTTATTGTTGCTCCGTCATCATGAGATATTTCCTCAGACCTTTTTCTCCTGTGCCTTTTTCTCTTGTTCATCCTTTGCAGCTCCTTCACGACGCTTTGCACAGTACTCTCGATATTACTTGCACGCGAAGCGAACTTTATTTATATTGTCGCGGAAGAACAACTCAAAAAACTATGATTCGCTCGTCACCCGACAATTGTGCGACGGATTTCAATTGAATGTTTGCACGTCGATATCCTTTGAACTTAAAATAAATTATTAATAAACGTGTGTATATTGCGACTTTTCATTATTTAGATCACTCGATGACTGCAATTCGTATATTGCTGCGCACTTTTCATCTGAAAATAATGAATAAATTATAGTTAAATGCATATTAAAAACAAGTCCTGAATTTTAGCCACATTGATATATACCTTCAATTTCATTTTATTTTACATTGTAATTATACAAAAACCGTTTCAATATTAAAAAATGTTTTAATAATTTCATCTAAGAAAGTTCGATTCCAAATCAGTTGAGTAATATGTAATAAATAATTTTTTGGATATTTCTTATTCTCTGTAATAAATCTGAATTTCCAAAATAGTTTAATAATACTTACATGTAAAGTTAATATATTTTAGGTTTGGCAGAGTGGTACGTGCCTCAAGGTGGACTCTTTCTTTGGATAAAGCTAATGGGTGTAGATAATGTACTGGATTTGGTGATGAACAAATGCATACCCCAAGGTGTTGTCGTTGTTCCTGGAAATGCCTTCAGCTATGATTCTTCAAAACCCAATCACCATTTGAGATTCAGCTTTAGTTATGCCTCGCCAGAAGATATGGACAAGGTATGTAAATTGGGAATCTATTGATTCTGATTTTATTTGTCACAGCGTGCATATATGTATATATATATATATATGTATGCATACAGATGCACGTATAAGAATTATATTCACATTTATACGTAAGTAAAGTATAGTAAAAGTAATACATAAGAATAATGTCGATCACATTTTTTAAAAAATTTGATACATCGATACTTTCTATCATTCTTCAGGGACTGTCTATAGTGGCCAAAATAATACGCGAAGAAGTAGCGAAGAAAAATAACAATGTTTCGATGTGAAAAGTATTATTATCATATACGTATTTTATATATTGAAAGTTATTATTTTTTTATTATATGAGATTTTCTCTAATAAAATAATAGCTTCTAACTCTACAATAATTGGCTCTACAATTTCTGTTTTATGATCTCCTGAATATTCTACTATAAACTACTAAATAAATTGTCTTAAAATATGTATCTTGAAAAAGCTGTCGATAAAATATTAGAAAATACATGTCTGATTAAGGAAATGAAGATAAAGATAATCACATTAAATATCTCGCAAATATCTTCACTTTTAAGTTTCGCATGTACTTGTATTATTAAGATCATAAGTATTTATGCACTTTTGAAACGTCGAATGCCATCTACACATCGAGAAGTTATGATCGGTAACTTACTAACAAACTTTTCTAAGCATGGTTTAATATCTTGCTCTACTCATATACAAATAGAATACTTTATTAATTAATAATAACATTTATTTTATCATTAAAATAAAGAGACGAAAATCAAATCAGCATTTCTATTATAGAAACATTTAATATTTTATATCGTAGACGCGCGTATATACATTTTTATACGAAACGGTGAAATTTAATTATAACTTGTAAAATTTAATTACATATAAGTCAAATATTCAAGTATTTATTTAAATATGTATATTAAATTATTCAGAGCTGTCGGTAATATCAATATTCTCCTCTCTCTAATTTTAGTCAGAACTGGAGGGCTTTAACCCTCAGAACTTGTAATATCGATCTGGTAGTACCACCATTAATGTACCATCTAAAAATACGTCTTATTATTTTAATAAATAATTAATTTGTACAAAAATAATTTTGTCTTTTTAATATTATTTTAATTTATTGCATTCTTCTAGATTTAAAATTAGAATTAAAATTATTGCACGTTTTTTTACGCATTATAAAAAATTGGAAAAATTAATATCGCAATCCATTGGACCGACATTACTCTAAACTATTTACTCGAGAGGTAAAACGGCAGCATCGCGTTATCAGTTTATCAGCGAGCCGTAATACAAACATTGTAATTAGATTGATATCATTACGTTTTTCTCTAATAAAATAATAGCTTCTAACTCTACAATAATTGGCTCTACAATTTCTGTTTTATGATCTCCTGAATATTCTACTATAAACTACTAAATAAATTGTCTTAAAATATGTATCTTGAAAAAGCTGTCGATAAAATATTAGAAAATACATGTCTGATTAAGGAAATGAAGATAAAGATAATCACATTAAATATCTCGCAAATATCTTCACTTTTAAGTTTCGCATGTACTTGTATTATTAAGATCATAAGTATTTATGCACTTTTGAAACGTCGAATGCCATCTACACATCGAGAAGTTATGATCGGTAACTTACTAACAAACTTTTCTAAGCATGGTTTAATATCTTGCTCTACTCATATACAAATAGAATACTTTATTAATTAATAATAACATTTATTTTATCATTAAAATAAAGAGACGAAAATCAAATCAGCATTTCTATTATAGAAACATTTAATATTTTATATCGTAGACGCGCGTATATACATTTTTATACGAAACGGTGAAATTTAATTATAACTTGTAAAATTTAATTACATATAAGTCAAATATTCAAGTATTTATTTAAATATGTATATTAAATTATTCAGAGCTGTCGGTAATATCAATATTCTCCTCTCTCTAATTTTAGTCAGAACTGGAGGGCTTTAACCCTCAGAACTTGTAATATCGATCTGGTAGTACCACCATTAATGTACCATCTAAAAATACGTCTTATTATTTTAATAAATAATTAATTTGTACAAAAATAATTTTGTCTTTTTAATATTATTTTAATTTATTGCATTCTTCTAGATTTAAAATTAGAATTAAAATTATTGCACGTTTTTTTACGCATTATAAAAAATTGGAAAAATTAATATCGCAATCCATTGGACCGACATTACTCTAAACTATTTATTTATTATATGAGATTTTCTCTAATAAAATAATAGCTTCTAACTCTACAATAATTTGCTCTACAATTTCTGTTTTATGATCTCCTGAATATTCTACAAATAAATTGTCTTAAAATATGTATCTTGAAAAAGCTGTCGATAAAATATTAGAAAATACATGTCTGATTAAGGAAATGAAGATAAAGATAATTACATTAAATATTTCGCAAATATCTTCACTTTTAAGTTTCGCATGTACTTGTATTATTAAGATCATAAGTATTTATGCACTTTTGAAACGTCGAATGCCATCTACACATCGAGAAGTTATGATCGGTAACTTACTAACAAACTTTTCTAAGCATGGTTTAATATCTTGCTCTACTCATATACAAATAGAATACTTTATTAATTAATAATAACATTTATTTTATCATTAAAATAAAGAGACGAAAATCAAATCAGCATTTCTATTATAGAAACATTTAATATTTTATATCGTAGACGCGCGTATATACATTTTTATACGAAACGGTGAAATTTAATTATAACTTGTAAAATTTAATTACATATAAGTCAAATATTCAAGTATTTATTTAAATATGTATATTAAATTATTCAGAGCTGTCGGTAATATCAATATTCTCCTCTCTCTAATTTTAGTCAGAACTGGAGGGCTTTAACCCTCAGAACTTGTAATATCGATCTGGTAGTACCACCATTAATGTACCATCTAAAAATACGTCTTATTATTTTAATAAATAATTAATTTGTACAAAAATAATTTTGTCTTTTTAATATTATTTTAATTTATTGCATTCTTCTAGATTTAAAATTAGAATTAAAATTATTGCACGTTTTTTTACGCATTATAAAAAATTGGAAAAATTAATATCGCATTCCATTGGACCGACATTACTCTAAACTATTTACTCGAGAGGTAAAACGGCAGCATCGCGGTATCAGTTTATCAGCGAGCCGTAATACAAACATTGTAATTAGATTGATATCATTACGTTTCGATAATGTGATTTGTTACGATAAAACAAACACGGGTCTCACAAGTAAATTTCTCTCCCCATTTATATTCATAATTTATTTGTATTTTATATTACAAGCTTTTTGATAGAATTTAAATAAAAATAGAAAAAAATCAATATTTTCTTGTCAAAATAATTTTCTTAGAGATGCATTTAAATTTTATATTGTTTTATATTAAATTACAAATAAAAGACAGTTATAATGCTTTTAATGTTACATTCACACTCGCGTAAAACTGAAACTATATTGATCCTTAAATAAAACAAGAGGTCCTTCTACCCTAAGGGTGCGATATCGATAGGAGATGTCGCTTCAATCAAGGATGCTGTCAAAAATCTGACATTTAGTAAACACGCGAGTTTTCCCATAACAGAGATAAGCGAAATAGCGTACTATCGGAATAAGAGACGAAAATAGAATGATTTATAAACTGTTTCCCCCCCCCCTATTTTCTTCGTTTATCGAGATCTGTATCGCTACAGCGATAAAAAAAATCCATTATTTTTAATCGAATAGGTGTAACTCAATATTAATAAAAGATCTTATACAGTCGACGATTTGCTACAATATTTGTTCCACATCTTCGCAATTGCCATCCTTTCCACCGGGGGGTCAACGCGCACCAATCGCGTTTCTTCGAGGGCGACAAATTACCCCTACTCTCTTACCTCGGCGCGACACTTATAGAGAATTAATAGCGGCTTTTATTGCGAGTTCTCTCCAAAGTAACCGGCGAAATTGCCAAAAAAGTTTAAGTCGATCTGTGACGACGACGACGACGACGCAACGCAGGCGCAAACGTGCCGTTTCCATGGCATCCTTGCTATACGTGGTTAGGTAATGTTGGATTAGACACTACGCCGATCCTCTCCGGGGGTAACGTTTCAGTACACCCTAAACCATCGTCGCGGTTAGAAGATCTCTCTCGTACCTCCGTATTCGCACGTGTATACACGCGCACGCATACGTGTCGTAAGCACGCACCGGGACGAAAACGCGTGGTATATTCACCCCTCTGTTTACGATCGCCGGCCTGCATATCCGTTCGTTTGTTTATCCATCGAATTCTACCGCGCTCTTACAGAGATCCGCTAAACATATCCGTTCATTTATACGATTGTGTTTGAATGTGGTGTTCAATTATCGTCGCGATCGCTTTGTCTCTCGACCGATGAAAATCGGAATGTATTCTCGATGATTTTATGTCGATGATTTACGTGTCGCAGTTTTAACCGTATCCCCAGGAAGTCGCGTACAGTCCAAGACACGGTCTCGCTCGAATCCAGCCAGACTAAACTCAACTCTTGCCCTTCGGGGGATGGGTCACCACCACTACCGGCGTAGACGTTAAAATCCAGGCTGCGTGAACGTAATCGAACACAGTGTCGTGGGAGCGAAAGTGGCGGGTGGTGTGTTTACTGCGGTGGCGGCGAGGGTATTATCCTGACGGAACTAAAACTGGTCAGGTCAGTAACACGGGGTGAGTCGAGTTGCTTGGACTCTTCGTAATGCGTTTCCTTCGATTGTTTTTAATCTCGGATTTATTTAATGCAGATCCAATGAATTTAGTATTCTTATGAGATATAATATGTGTGTCTCGAATAATTTTTTCGATTAAATGTTTTTAAAGAGAAGAAGAAAAATAATTTGCCTTCCGAAATATTTCCAGCAGAGAATGTAGCTGCTGAATTAAATAGATTTCATCTCCGCGCATAGCATAGAAATTCCAAAATCTTGTTTAAATCGTTTTGTCATTCCTTGCATTCTCTTCTCAACTTTTAGATACAACATTTCTCTCTCTTAACGTTCTTCATTTCAGAAATATTTTGTAAAATTTTATAAGAGATCTTAACAAAACTGGAAATAATTCTTGGAAAATTGTAAATATATATAATATGCCTTTTATTACTCTTATTTCACCTTATAGCTTATAAAATCACGTTTATGCATGAAAAAGAATTAGAAACCTCGAAACTTAGCTTCTAATACTTACAACTTTATAGTATATAATATAATAGATATGTATAATTATATATTTAATTATTATTATCTGACAAAATACGCTATAAAATTCAATTAATTAAATTAAGTAAATAAAATGTAATCAAATTCAATAATTAAAACATATAAATTTGTCTCGCAAATATACATACATACATATACATACATATATATATATATCGAAATTATTTTGGGTAGATATTCAGCGATCATGAAAATACCCAGCTTTCACAATTCGCGAAGGCGCAAACAAAACGTGCAGATTGAATAATTGCGAAAGCTAATATTATTATTAATCAAGCAGTGCATTTATATGTGCAACCCACATGTATAATCGTCATCGTAGAGAAAAGAGCTTTTTTTCCTCGTCCTAGATTTTCGACGCTGTGGACTCTCGCGACCACATTTACAGAAACGTTAGAATGATCGATACACGACGGGTTGCTATGACAAAAATAGACAAATGTTCGTAATGCGTCTCCGCATAGAGGGTAAATATGTTCGGCCGGCTACATGCCGGCCGTATAAATAGAAAACATAGGCATAGATGCATACATATATGCGCGTATAAGGGTGCGCGTAACGGGGTGACACGGCCAAGTCGCGCAGGCGCTACCTGTAGAGAGACTCGACGGAATACGTGATGATAAATACTAAATTTAACCCCCGGGTGAAACGTCAGGGTATCCGGATCGATAACACTTTTCTGGCGTCTCTCGTTCTTTTTTCATCGGCAAAACGTGACTTCGCGCGTATGTAGGGCGTTTATATAAATCGCGTTGACCACAGAGGTCGCATGCCCCGTTCGTGTGATACTATCCGTATATACGTATCGTGTATGACAAAGCCTTCATTAAAATTCCACAACGCTTAAAATTCCGCGTTATCGGGTCGTGGTAAAAATTCACGCGAGACTATGGGACACAGCGAAACGTAGTAACTGTTTAGATACTCGTAATAAAAATGCGGGCTTCGAATTCCAACGAAATTTTTTTATAGTCAAAATAATTTTTCTTCACAATATTGGTGTAAGAAAAATTTATGTATTCTACTTCTAATTAAAGCTTTCGTTACCGTTTCACGTTCATAATGCGGGTATCCGCAAGTTGATACAACAAAATTAAACGTGAAGTATTTCAAAATCGACGATATACATATAAATATCCAAATTCTGTACATAAATATGAATTAATTAACTCAATTAACTATGAGTACTTTGCACTATAAACTGAATGTTGAAATTATTATATAATAGCTAACTATTATACCTAACTTATTACTAAAAATATTATATAATCTCCGTCCTAACTACAATTTTAGAAACAAATTTTAAATTTTAAAAAATTATAAATAAAATATACATATATGATAAAAATAAGATACATAAAAATCTAAAAAACTTCTATTTTTATTTAATATATGTATAATAATATAATGAACACACACACACACACACATACATACACACATACAAGTAATACTTAATTTAACCTCGTGATTTCGGCTGCGTGAATTCGACCCGCTGCAACCCGTAGTGTAGTAGAGTTATATGAATATATATAATATTTATAGATATTTTATAAAAATATCTACTAGTTATGATAACAGTTGTAATGTATAAGTATTCATATATAAACTAATTAGGATTATGCAACAATATACACACATTTGTAACATCGTTAGAAATAACTATATTCTAACAACTTTTATTTTTAACTCTATTTAATTTTGAAAAGAATAATGAACTTTTTACATACTCATATTACTTTTTACATGCCCATATCTGTGAAATTATGAATCTATATTATTAATTCTCATTTATTTCCACATATATTTTATACATTTCACGTACGAGAGATTATTAATTCCTACGGACGTAATTAAGCAATGCACATCATCCACGAAAATTCAAAGCAGATAATCCATTTAAAGGCAGTAATATTCTGTTCAAGAGATAATGTATTCCACCGAGGTTGTAACACACACATATATATATATATAATTCGAAAATTATACAATAGAATATAAAACAGTCCTGTTTATTTAATGGAACAAACCTGGAGAAAGAAAAGCTGTAGAATAGTCGAAGAAAAAAAATCACATTATTTGCATTCAATGAAAAAAGCAGAATGTAATATTAATTTATGAAAACGAGATATCAACTTTTGATATATTGTATATATCTCAATTAAGAGAGTGCTAAGCACAATAGTAGTTTGACATGCTTTTTTAATAATTTGAACAAATTGAAAATAAAATGCGTGTGAACAAATGCATAACATTCCATTGAATATCGACATGACAAAATGCATTTATTTATACACAGTTTTGAATTTGTATATGTCAACGCATCGTACTAGATTTATGAGATGCAGACCAAAATATATCGAGAGATATAATTATATCGGCTTTAATATATGCATATAAAAAAAATAATTATCAAAAATCTGAATGTAACGATAAAAAGCTAAAATAATTATGTGTATATATATATATATTGTCTCATTAGTTCATAAAATAATAATTCGAATTAATAAATTTCTTTATACATATTATTTGCATCTAAAGCGGTTAGATTTATTCTCTCGAATTGTCAAAAAGAAGAAGATTAATACACATACACCTATTCTGATTTTCTCGTTGGATTCTTTTTTTCTTTTCTTTTTTATTTATTAGCTGTATATCTACTTTGCGTTCAGTTTTGAGAGGCCGTACCGTCACCTTTTTTCGCGCACAAACTGTCGATCATTTCGGAATTCGATGTCTTCAGATCGTACGCCAATCCTAACCAGGCCATGAAATCTATAAAGGCGGTCGTCAGATTGAGACGATACGAACCTAGCTCGGCGGCCTTATAGTCCCACGGGAAGGAATGATGGTAATTGTGCCAACCTTCACCAAAAGTCACGATGGATACCGTTGGATTCTCTGTTGCTTTAAGATTTCTAAAACAAGAAGTAGAGAAATAAGGGAATTTCGCACACACACACGCACGCACGCACGCACGCACACACGCACACATACACCGCCCGATCTGAGCCGGCTGTACGCGAACAAACTTCTGAGTCTCGTGCAACAGATTATTTAAGCAGAATAATACATTTTACTTCTACCTCTATTATAGTACCTCTGTATGAAATTCCCTTTAGTAAATTTACCTTTCCCATGATCGACGTGTATACTTTACTTTAAGAAGTATATAGAAATCTAAGAGAGAAACCAAAAATGTTTGCAAAAAATGTCTTATTTCTTATAATATCAATTTTTCCTTTTTTTATAATTTAATGAAATATTAGAAAATTTTATTGTAAAACGAAATAATATTATAAGAATTATTAAAAATAATTAAAATTTATTAAATAAGACTATTAATCGCGCGCGCAAAGATTATCGCGCTATCATTTTATTAATTATTATGAAATGCCTCCAATTTATTCAAAAAAAAGCTGAATTATTCCTGATTTAACTTCTATTAACAAAAAATAACATTTCTAATCTTCTACGAGACGAATTGTGATACTTTCCTATTTATACTTGAGCAATACAATTCGATCGATATACTGGTTGATTGTAATGCCAATTGCGCAAACGTGAATCCAAAAGATTAATGTGTACCTGTTATACGGTCGAGTGCCGTATAAATGAGCGAAACTGTTGACAGAAAAAGTCACATTTAATGTATATATGTGACGGAAAATCGTAGCACCTATACTTATTATCCAGGCTTCATTCCATATATATACAGGTATCAGAATCGGTAAAACAAAGCATAGCGACAGCATGATCGGCGGATAATATCTGTAATATAAAGCATTTACATTTGTTTAATGTACTTGTTTAATATTTAACATATATAATTGAGTTTCTTCTTCTATATGATTATAAATCAACAATGCGACCTATAAACCAAATTAAAAATTGCCGTCCTGATGAGATCTCTCGCGCAATTGGTTCTTTTTAATCTCTCTCATATTCAGCATCATTAACATCACACGGACCATTTCTCATTACTACACGATCATGCAAGCAATTTAACTCCAGCAATGATCGCAAATTTTTTTACAAAATTTTTCCCAAATTTCTGGTGAAAATTTTATTTGTTTTTTATGCAATTTTGAATCAAAATCATATAATATACATATCTTCCTCTTAATCATCTTTTAGTATCTTCTTTTTTTACTTTAAGTATTCAAATGAATATAATGCAGAGAGAGAGAGAGAGAGAGAATGATTTGTTAAAAAATAAATATTATTAAGTACATTGAAAGATTAAATAGTTACGCGACATAAATTGACAAAATTGAAACTGATTGATATATGCTTACAGATCCAATCAATTAGATTTAATTGTCATATTTTGACCACTCAATTGTTATTAATATTTTCTGTTTTATCACGATTCGGGAAAACGTGGTCATTGTTTTAAATATGTTTAAACTCACTTGTCGAAAAAACGTATCACAGGATCGGCGGCGATATCGCTCATATTCACGTTTTTCCCATATTCTTTAACTGCCGGATGATGTTTCATCATTAACCAGCCGACATGCGAGAAGAAGAAGCCGCGATTAGAATTATGCGGATCCGCGGATGTATCTGTGTATCTATGATGCGTTCGATGGACGCGAATCCATTTTGTCAGATGAGTCTGTTAAATAGGAAATATTCTATAGAATTTTTCAAAATCGCACAAATTATATTCTTATAAATTCTCTGCAAGCAATATTATATTCTGCAGTATCCATCGCTAGATTCGTTCACTACTACATCGGTATTATATTCATTTCATTCAATTAATTGATTGGATGATTATATCGGCGACTATTTCATAATCTTACCTGTCCCGTCATGCAGTACAAACAAGTGAGCAGAATTTTGAGTGGTAGTTTTGCGCTATAACTCCTATGTGCCCAAAAACGATGAGCGCCTGCCGTTATACCAAAACCAGCAATGACTCCATATGATATTTCTGAACACGAGAAATGAAATGAGAAAGCAACATTAGACTTTACTCTTTATCATTTTAAACAAAATATACGATGTTGATTCTTAATTAGCTAATTGTGAAATATTAAGAATGAAAAACTAAATGTTAGATCTCTTTCTATATTGCAGGAAATGAGATAATTTTCATAAAGATATGTCTCAAAATATTAAGTGTGTTTTTAATTTATAAATAAACGAAAATAAGAAATTTTCATAAATTAAGCTTAAAATAAAAAAAAATATAATTTGAATATATAATATAAATATAAATATAATTTTGCATTTATTTTAACATAAATCTTACTTGTTAAAATTTGAAAGCGTTTGAAAAAATTGATTTCAGATTTTACAAAAAATTGCGATATGTATTTATTTATCAATTCCAGTGCACTTTATGCTATGAAACTTGATTTAGACGATAGATGAAGTTTTATAAGAGAACTAATTTTATGATTTAATAAAAACGTACCAAATATCCAGGTCCAAAATTTTGCCTCATTATATCGCGTGACAAATAAATAGATCGCAATGACATTATAAATATAATTTTGTTCTTTATTAAATTTTTGTGTTTATGTGGGAAAGGAAGCAAGCGCATTTATTTTAACATAAATCTTACTTGTTAAAATTTGAAAGCGTTTGAAAAAATTGATTTCAGATTTTACAAAAAATTGCGATATGTATTTATTTATCAATTCCAGTGCACTTTATGCTATGAAACTTGATTTAGACGATAGATGAAGTTTTATAAGAGAACTAATTTTATGATTTAATAAAAACGTACCAAATATCCAAGTCCAAAATTTTGCCTCATTATATCGCGTGACAAATAAATAGATCGCAATGACATGGAGAGCAGGGATACCAATAATATTGCGCCAAATTAATGGTTGTTCCGCCGGTATGTTCTCTTTTGGCGGTTGATCGAGAATCGAATTTTTGCCATCCTCCGTTTCCGACTGCGTTAACTTTTGGCTTTTATTGTCCTCGTATTTGACTATCGTTGAACTGTACATTACTGAAACAAAATATTTAAAGAATTAAACGATTCAAATTATCATAAAGGTAATCAATTTCATAATCCAATTACAACAACTATATTATTTACAGACTTACACGAAAATGTTACGAGCAAAATTCATATCAATTTCATTATAAAACGATCTTGCTTGTAATTAACAAATCAAGCCATGACGCTTGTATGAGCGAAATTCCAGCATTCGCGGCTATCTTTCACGACAAGACGTGATTAGCATTTCCGTGCAAAACATGAAAACGTAATTAACATTCGCAGTCAAGGTAATTGCACGTTACGCCTCTCCGGCTGATCTTTCTCGCTGACACGGATTTGACCGAGTTTGTCGTGAAAGTAAAAGCGAATTATTTATCAAAGATGTGTTACGTTCCGATGAAGCTATATTCTTGTGATCGTAAAGCATTTTATGTATGATGATTGAAACACAATGGCTAAAAAGTCTGGTTCGAAAAAGAACAATTTTGTATTATAAAAAATTACAGAATACTTCTGGAAGATATATAATTGCAATCTTTCTTTCCTTTTATTATATTAATCCATCTATGACTAATTAAAAGACCAGAATGTTACTAGAATGATTAATTTCTTAAAAATTAAAAATTTTATTATATTATGTATGATATTACAATAAAATGATACACACACAATTTTATATTTCTAGTGTACGACACATAATATACTTTTATCGAGATAGTTTGTTATGCAGTTAGACAATTTTTAATGGATGCAAATTTTATTAAAGTACATGATGAAAGTCTGTGCAAAAACCTATGAAATCTTGCCTCGCGAAGGTTACTCATTCAGTCCCTTGGACGAATTATTACATCCGGACATCCCGAAGTGACTATACTGTGCTCTATAGAAATATCAAAGTGGAGTACTATATTTACGAAGATTATAATGAATGCGCGGTCACTTAACACGCGATACACGTGACAAGAGCCTTTCTTACCAACTTAATTGCATCGTGAATACATTTTAAAAAACCTTACAAATCTTGTCAGGTATGCCAATTACCTACATTTTCCATTATCTATGCTCTCTCTATCTTTGTATCACATAATTATTACCTTCTCTGGGAGAGATTTTTCTTACCAAGTGCATATCCTACCAAGCAACTTTTTTCTAAAGAAAGCGTAGAAAGCGTAGGAAGTTTTTCGGATGTCACGTCAAAAAATGATAGAAAGAGGAAGAGTTTATATATGGAAAGGATACAATTCTTGACATGGCTATATCAAATCGCTGCAAGGCAAGAAACCGAAAGAAATGTTGACTTTGCGCTTTCCAATATTTTATTGGAACCAAATTTGCCCATGATTGTACACGCACACATACCACACATCAGTTTTGGCATCAAAATTTAATAATAGAATACAACTAATAATAATAACATAATTAATAATCGAAACAAGAGAACAAATACATAATTCCGATATCATAAAGTATCTTTGCCAGAAGAGAATTATGAGAGCCGATTCATATTCGAATTAATACGTGAAAATGGAAAACGACATACTTGCATTTTTTTATTTGGCTCGAAAAAGCCGCGAGATATGTTTACCAAAAATTACGTCGCGTGTTTCATTGACGTTGTCGATTTCATTGCATCTTTTTCGGTTTTGAAAATGTGTGCCATTTATAATTTAATAATTTAATTAATAGCCAGAAAAATCATACCGCGCTCATAAAGCATCATTCTATTTCTTGTTTAAGAACCTCGTGCAATAGCTTATGTTAATATAATTATATGAACCAAAGACTATATACTTACTGTGGACGATTCGATGTACGCAAATGTGTGTCTCGAGATGCTATCGAACGAACCAGATAAGAATGAAAGACCGATGTGCGCCGCACTACTTCTCATCCTATTCCACTGCATAACATGTGGTAGCCCGATGTTTATAAGGAGCTCCCCGATGCCGATCTATCCGAAGTATTAAAATATAATATATCGAGAAAGGAGAAACGTCGTGATTCGCGGAGCAGCGGTTTTGTTTCAGCCCAAGATATATAATATCAACTCCTTCCCTTGAAACTTTCGCTTGTTCTCGACTTCTTATGCTCTCTCAATTTCTAATAAACGTTCGCTATGACTCTTTGTCACGTCGATGTATGTATCGCATCGGTCATGTGTGTCAACATATCGCATCTACGCGATGTAATGATATTATAACTCAGGGACGCACAGTAGAACAGTTCAAAAAACTGTGGTCAAAAGAAAAATTTTTGTTTTAAGGTAAAGGAAAAAAAATACGATACGTATTTAAATATTCTACTTACAATTTTCAACATATTGAATCTAAATCGAAATGAGATAGAGAAATTATATAGGATAGAAAATGTCCTTTATATGCTTTTTAACGCATTACATTAAATTATAAACTTTTTTTATTTCAAACCTTATTTTATAACAAAAGAAAAATTAATAAAATCATAATTTTTGTTAAATCATATTTTACATGCATTCTCGCTGACATATAAAATATATTGTTTAACAAATTTTTAATATGTATTCAACGATTCAACAATTTAATTTTACTTTACATTTCTCGCAAAACACGAATAAATAGAAAGTGCAAATTGAATAATCATGAGCGCGTATTACCATCAATCGTTCTTATATATGCAGCCCACATGTGCAGCCATTGTCGAGATTCTTTTCTCGCCCCAGATTTCCGACGCTGTCGCGCATCGTGAAATGCAGGAATATTTACACAACGACATTAGAATGATCGATACGTTGCACTATGATAAAAATAGACAAAATATTTATAACGTATGTTCGCATAGAGGATAAATATATATTCGAGCCCTTTACATGTTCCGGTTGTATGTATGAATAGATACGTGGATAGATATACGCGTAAAGGGTGCGGGAAGTCGCACAAATGTTACCCTGTATATAGACTCTCTCTCTCTATACAGAACACTCTATACAATATGTGTGTGTGATGATAAATACTAAATTTAACCGCCGGATAAAATGACGCGACGTCAAGCTATCCGAATCGATAACACTTTTCTGGTATCTCCCTTTCTTTTTTTATCGGTGAAACGTGACTTTGAGTATGTAGGGCGTTTATATAAATCGTTGACCGCAGGGGTCGTACAGAGATGCGTGCTTTATCCGTATAGTACATACGATACGTATCGTGTGTGACAGAGCCTTCGTTAAAATTTCGCAGCGCTTAAAATTCCGCACTATCCGGGGTAAAAATTTTGCAGGAGCTTGTGTGCGAAACATGACAAAGGATATTAACCATCTAATATATTCGTAGTTAAAAGTGAGGATTTTAAATTTCAATAATAATTTTAGTAACTAACATATAATATTATTTGTTATTTTATTGTAAAATATTTTTTATTATCGTAAAAACAGCGAAAAAGTTTTGTATGTTTTAATAATTAAAGTTCCTAAAAAATCATTTTGCATTTACATTTATAACAATAAATCTTATACCAAAAACTCAGTTATATTATGACAAAGAAAATCCTAACAATAGCGTATCAGTCAGCACATGTCAGTTCTTTTTATTTCTCTTTTTCTCTTTTTTATTTTTTTATTCAATAGCAGCTATATATTTCAGAGATATTTGTTTTGCATTTGATCTCGAGAGATCTGTCACCTTTTTTCACACAAAACCTGTCAATCATTTCGAATCTCGATGTCTTCAGATTATATGTCAATCCCAATCAGGCCATGTAATCTATAAAAGCGGATTGGATTGAGACGATATAAGTCTAGCTCCGCGGTTTTATATAGTCCCACGGGAAACAATAATGGTAATTGTGCCAACCCTCGCTGATAGCATATCGTTGAATTCTTCTGTTGCCTTAAAATTTCTACAACAAAAAGTAGCAAAAGAGGGAGTGTTTCTCTGCTTAATCCCAAACAAACTCTTTTGCTGCGAAATCTCAGATTAGCAGATTATTTAATCAAAATGATATCTTACAATTTCTATCTATTGCGGTATTTTTGTATATAAAAATTCTCTTTGATAAATGAGATTGATTTCATAAAATAATAATTGATATACTTGCTTTATTTTAAAATATATATGGATTTAAGAAAGTCTTGGGATTCGCAGAAAATGTTTTACTTCTTATAATAATTGATTCTTTTTTTACAAAAGAAGAAATTATTATACAAATATACATAAAACAAAAATTAGAACGTGTTTTTTATAAATGTATGTTTATATAAATAAGCCTGATTCATTATAATTTTATCAAATAATAAAAATTAATTAAGTTCTTGTTCTTGAGGAAACTAATTCGAAAAAACTAAATTTGGTTTTCTAAAATTCTATAAGTGGTTTTGCTATTCGCGCATTTTGCTATTCACAATAATGGGAATAAATATAATTAACAAAATTAGTGAGTAAATCGGAGATTCAAGCTAGAAACTTGCATTCCTAAAAAGATCACAAGATTAATCATATCTGTTGATTGGGAAAGTTAGTGAAGTAAATTGTGAAGCAAGCAAATTACATTAAATATATTTTCAACTGAAATTTTCACTGCAATCTTTAATTTACATGATATATGAGATGTCTACAATCAATCACTTTTTTTATGTATATATAAATCTAATTTATTTAATCGAGGTGGCGATCAGGATGAAACGATATTAATAATTTTATCGTTAGAAAATTCTTGCATTTATCCAAAAATATCGATTATTCCACTTAAATTTATTTTAAATGTCATATCGAAAAAATTTTATATTCTTTTGTAATAAATATTGATACTTCCCTATTTTTATATCTGAATACAATCCGAACACTGTACTGATCAGTTCCGATGACAATCGTACAAACACGAATTCAGAGAGTTTTTATGTATCTTTTGTACGGTCGATTTCCCGATATGCAAACGAAACTATTGACGGAAAATACAGCCACATGTAACGGAGAAACACAGCGCTTATGTTTATAGTCCTAATTTCATTCCACAAATAGACCAGTATCACAGCCGGCAAGATGAAGCGACAGCATAATTGGCTGGTAATATCTGCAATAAAAAGCATTCGCGAGCGTCATACGTGCTCAACAGTTTCCTTTTTACGACGTTGCATGACTCAAGCGCGCGTATAAATCAAAATTAATTGCAATACACGCGCTCAATCCTGCTCTCTAATGAAACACCTCTCGCAATTAATTCTACTTGATGTATCCCATCCAAGCCCCTCGCGCCATTTCAGACAAATGATTACCAAGCAATCTTGCGAGCAATCCAACTCAATGTGATCGTGACTTTTGTTATCAATTTCAAACCGCGTTCCCTAATCATCCCTAAGTATCTTTTTTCCACTTCAAATATTAATTCACAGTTATATATAATAAGGAGGAAAAAGAAGAAAAATTTTATGGAATTTACAAATATCAATATGAATATTAAACTTTCAACAAAAAATTTTTCAATTTCATTTTAGAATATTATGAGATTAGTTCAGCGTTACATCATAGCGAAAATATTATTGAATCAGGGAATATATGCAGAATTAATGGTACATTTAAATTATGTAGTACTATATCATGTTAATATGAAAATATTATTGAGTCAGGGTATATATATGCAGAATTACTGGTAAAGTTAAATTATGTAGTACTGTATCATGCTAATGAGAATATGGACCATACAAGTATAAATGTTTGTAATTATTTACTATTATTATCTACTGAAGTTAATTATTTACTGAAATTTACTACTGCGACTGTGCATTTAATGATTTTATTCTGCTTTTAATATTTAAACTGGCACACTAGCAGAAATAGTCGCCTGCGATTAGTACATATTTAATACCAAATGCGTCATAAAAAATTCGCAAAGATAGATGACACGAGGTTGACTGCACAAAAATAGATTTAAAACTGTACTAAGGAATTTTAAATAGCACATTTTATGTAAAAAACACTACGTATTAAAGTGTTTCTCGACGCACAAAAATAAATCTCTCTCGGAGTAACAATTCGTTATATATATGTTATAATAAATTTTAATAAGGCCATTAACTAATCAGATGATTATGACTGCAATATTTAAGGATCTTACCTGTCCGTTGCACTATAAATAAACGAGCAGATTCTGAGTGGCAGTTTGACTTTATAGCTTCTACGTGCCCAAAGACGATGAGCACCTGCTGTTACATATAAACCAGCAGCACATCTACATATATATTATTTCTAAATTAAATGAAATTAAATGAAAAAGCAAGATCAGACTTTATTCTTTATCATCTCAAGCGAAATATACAATGTAATTTGTAACTAACTATGAAAAAGGAGCAAAAATTTAACCTTAGGTTCTTATATTGTAAGATAAGATCATTTTTACAAAAGAAATAAGATGTAAAATAAAAGATATAATTGGAAATAAAAAATATAATTATATTATATAATAATTCTCGATAATATGACAGGCAAATACGAGTCTTCAGGAACTGTATGTGCTAGAAAGTATTCATTCATAAATAAATATTTTAGTATTCTAAGTTTCATAAAAAGAAATTACGCCATATAATGTTTTTAGCAATATATAGATGCAGTCTGTACTGTAAAATTCGATCTTGTCGAAGAATGAAAAATTATGGGATGCAAAGTGAATATCAGTTTAATAAATACATAAATATCCAGATCCAAAATTTTGTCTTGTCATATCGCGTGACGAACATACAGATGGGTATGACGTGGAGAAGGGATATCAGTGATATTACACGAAATTAATGGCTGCACCGTCAATATGTGCTCCTTCAGCGGTTGATCAAGCCTCGAGTTCCTGTCATTCTCCGTTGCTCCTGTCATTGTCAGTCTTCTCGCTCTAATTTTTGATTTTGACCTTTATTGTTCTCGCATTCGATTATCGTTGAATTGTATTACGAGAAAAATCGAAAGTGCATTTTTACGCGAGCTGTCAGACAATAAAAATTATCTTAAGATAGACAATTTTCGTAATTCTATTACATAACGTGTTATTTACGAAATTATATGGCAAGCCCTTGACTCTCGTATCGATCTCTTATTACAAAGCGCTCTAACAAGCGGCCGATTATTCGCCGTAAGTATTAACTGCCGCTCAGCAACCTGGTGTATAATTACCACCCACATTAGAAACGAGTATCTGAATCGCGACGAAATGCCTTTTGTCATGCATCAAGGATGGAGATGATGACTTTTCTCGCTCGCGTTTCTGCACCGCCGCGTTTTTGCTAATTGTGCATAATTCCAGTAACTCTCTCTCGCCACAAAACGAGTAGCATTCTCGTTCGAAACGATTATGCGTGTTTGTGGTCAAGGTATGACACGTGTAACCATTCAATCCGTCTCGCCGGCATGCGTTCGTCCGATAATTTATCGTAAAAATAACAACGATATGCGTGATAATTGAAATTGAGAAGAACACATATAATAAAAAAATCGCACATGAAAAACTTTAATGTTTACGTTAAGAAATATTTGAAAGCATGTGGATCTCTTTTTCTGTTAAAAAACTATCAAGATGACAAATTTTTTTAAATTAAAATACATTTTAGAATCTTACAATATTCACTAACATTTATTTTTTATATTAAATAAATAGCATTGTTAACAAATTATGTTAACAATGCTATTTATAAACATATTTATTTATATACAATATATATACAATAAATATATATATATAATAAAAATATATATATAAATAATATATATAATAAAAAAAAATAAAAAAAATAATAATAAATAAATAAATACTTATGCAAACAAACATACTGTGTAATTTTTATTCACCCAACATAACTCCTTTCTGGTGTTGAGATTTCCATTTCCATCAGTTTATATTTATCTGGTTTATCTGTAAATGCATTTTACAAAGTTACGCACCATTACCATTTACTTACTTTAAATTACACCTTTCAAATAAAAGTCTAGCAATAGCGAATCTCAAATACTGTAATTTGTGCGATTAAATATTTAATCGCAGAAAAATATCTGGTGAGTACACTTTTATTGAAACGAAAGCAACCTGTTATACGATAATGTATTCAATTTCCAATCGACGCGAAACTCGATTGAGGTATACGGTGAAAGTGCGCGTAAAAACTCATCTTGCGACGATTATTCGATCGTCCGGTTTGACAAATCGTTACATTCAAACGTCCTGTCACACGATACGGCTATAGATGTTCTTGTGAATTTCGCGAGATACTATATACGTATACATATATCAATACGCGGAACACTATAATGACGGGATAATAAATGGGCTGTCACTTTTGATGCAACCGCCCGCGGCACAAGATCTTTCTTCAGAGCTACAAGTCAGTTCCCTGAATGCACACGGAAAGTTTCCGGAACCAATATTGCCAGCCACACTTTCCGCTATGCATATTAACACGTTCTACGTTTTTATTGTAGTCATTAGCTTCCGCGGGCAAAATCTTTTTTCGACTATCGCAAAAAACAGAACTCTCTCAAATCCTCTCACCTTGAGAAAACTTGCTTATACGAAAGAGAAACAATTCTCGGCATAATGATATCAAGAGTAAGAAATAGAAAATAATATTAACATTGCTTTCCAATTTTTTATTTAGTTAACCGTAGTATATTTACTTGCGATATCCAAATTTAACAAAAGCACGAAGAAAGAATTAATATATTATCTCGATGTCAGAATATCTCTTCCAAGATAAAAGTGTATATAAGAGATTGATCTTAATTAATAATTTTTTGATTCTGCTGTCATAAGAATACTCTCGCCAAAAATATGCATTCATATTCATGTTTTATCGGCATCGACTCTGCCGTGTCGTCTGATTTTAGCAAGCAACGCGCCGGTGTAATTTACGAAGTTAATAATCAAGGAAAAACGATCGCTCTAGTAGGTTCCCTTGTTATAAAGCATGAACCAGCCGGGGGATTTCTGTCGGCATAAATGCGGATAATGCTATCGCAGCCTGCCTACATCGTGTAGTTTACAAACCTCTGCCCCCTTCCCTTTAATCCCACCTCGGGCTTAACGTGGCGGAAATGCACGCTAGATCGCGTTCGGTACCGAAACAATGGGTATAAGAAAGCACGATTGCGCACGAAAACCCGTAAATTTGTTCGAAGCAATGATATCCGCGCGAGTAATATCCTGACGCAAAGATAAACCGACTTAACGCTCTGTTTATCACGATAAATAGTTCAAGTTTTAATTTTTAATTAATTTAAAAAATTAATGTTTTTTTAAAGCAATATATTTATTATTCCGTTTACGTTTCTTATTCATATCGGTTAAGCTATAGGAACCAATTAGTTGGAATAAATGGTCGCCGGGAGATTTAAATGCGTTATTTCCTTTAGAATCCCGTTTTACACTATTGCGATGAAAACCGATAGAGTTTTACGGAAGTGATTGCGATAGAACAGTTCTGCTGTATCCGAAAGAGAGATCTTAAAACGTATTCTTGATAGATATTATTAAAAGGGAAACTCTCTTTCATTGGTTTTATGCAGAAAGAATCATATGTGTAAGATATCAACGGCTCCTTCTTGCATCTAATTTATTTACTGGACAAGGGTTTCACTCAATCCGTAGTAAACAGATTTCACTCAATTAACAAGATGGCACTACATTTTCCCTTAATTATGCTTGTCTCTCCACCCATATTATAGTCTGGACGAGAATCGTTTGCTCTTTGTCGAGAACAAAAATTAGAGAGATGGTCATTTCTAACAATTCCTATAATATTGTTTAATTTTGTTTCTATCAAAATATATTTTTTTTTAATCTCATTTTTTTCACCGTGAAAAAACATTTTGTAACTCGAAAACTATGCCTTTTAGGACATTGATGTATATAAACTTTTTTTCAAGTAATTACCCAAAAAATCACTCCCCCCTAAATTTTTAGGAATACCTTGTATAGACTATCGATATATAGACCATCGCTACCGAAATTATTTTGATATTCAATCTCTTTGATCGCAAAACGCTTGGAAATTCGTGATGGAAAAATAGATGAAATTTGAATGTGAAATCCAAGCACTTGTATGAACGGATACACAACGTATTCCCGACTCGCAAATTGCAATGTGCATATTTGGCTACGCAAAATTAATTTTATCGCCCTTTATCACGTTACGTATTATGTATGAAGATAAAAATGCTCTCTTTTTCTCTTTAATCATATAACAAATTCGATTGGATGCACTAATACGCATTGGTGCGCACTAAATGTTACTTCATCCAGTTTTTTGTCCGATTGGTATCGAAAAAAAGTTGCTATAAAAAACCGTGAAAGGGCGCGTTTAATGCGCATTAGTGCATCCAACCGAATTCGCTAATTGACATGTGTATGTATTATCAAAGAGGCATAAAGTAATAAGGATATAAACGAGGCTTTCACCTTGTTAGCTATTATTATCATGCAACATAAAAACTTGAGCGATTATATCTTTGGTTTCATATCGATTCGATTGTTCTATATCGCAATTGTTTGAAAAACAATAATAATAATTTGTTTTCAAAAATTGAAATATAAATCTAAAAAATAGAATTGACACTTTTTTTAATAATTGCAATTCTCAAGACATGCCTTGTTTGTTACACCTATAATTTTCAAAACAGAATTCGCAGAATAATTTATAAAGAAATTATATTGTTAAACTCGTCATTTTTATAATAAATTATATTTCCTCTATTTTGCAGTACATATGACTTTGTGTATTAAAAAGAATCTGAAAGAGAAAAAAAGCATTCCTTGTTTATTAATATATTTTTAAGCCTTAAAGTTTCTGCAATATTTTAATGCAATCAAATACAAAATCTGTGAAGTAATAAATTTTAAGCAGAAAATCTTTTTTCTATTTAAATTAATTTTAGAAATAAATTTTTATACAATTTCTTTGAATATGTGTGCATTTAAAAAAAAAAATCAACATTTATAAAAAATATTTACATTAATATTTAACGCGTGACGTTAAAATTTTTTTACAAAAAAATAAACGCACATTTTTCAAGATTGGCATACTTGACAGATTTTACATTCGAGCGTCTTATATTGCAAAATCAAGTGATTCAGTTGTAATCTCCTCAAATACAACTTGTCGAGTAAGCGAATCAGAATAATATTGCATTGCGCGAGATTGGATTGCATCATTGTGTTTGATTGAAACCAATAAAAACGCGATTAAGAAAGCTTAAAGAAAGCTTGCTAGCAGCTTGCTGTTGTTTCAACTTTACGATTTGGTAATTTGAACTTCCTTACACGTCGTCCGATGCCATTTCACGAATGCAAGCGGAAGAAATTGTCATTGGAAAGGCACCGCGCGACGTAATAAATGTAAAAAAAATAATAATGAAAGATAAAAGGTGGAATAAAAATCAAATTATGGAAAGTTAAATTCTAAGGAGGATCGATCAATAGCTGTCTTACTCTAATTATCCAACCGTCACTAACCGTCAAGTCGTTGTCATGAGTGACGGAAACTCGTCAGACACGATTAATGAATTGAAGAGAAGAGTCCATCCCATAACAATGAGATGAAACGTTGCAGTGGTCGATAAAACAAGTTAAATGTGGTTGCAATTCACTACACAAAGGATGCGTTTGCAGGGGCGGACACGCGGACACAGGAGCGCAAGGGAAGATTCTCTTCTCTTCTTCCGCGATACAGATCGTCGCCCTATCTTTTTCGCACTTCGATTTGCTCGACACGAAGAATGCTTTCTGGAAAGTCGTCTTTCCGTTCTCCTTTATCGCGACTCTTTTCGATTTTGCTCTCTCAATAGCACGTCTTTTGGCAACTATGTAAGAAGAGAATATCTCATATTTCTCTTGTATGTGTGTATTAAAAAATTTCTCGAAATTTAATAAATTTGGATAAATAATTTTTTTTTTCGGCGTGCGAATTTCTATAATATTTCTGTTCAAAAATAATCATTAAATTTTTTTCTTTTTTTTTTTACACGCGAAAAAGAGATAGTTAGAAAAATTACAGATACTGGGATAAGGAGATTTTATAAAACGATGTAACTTCCGCAAGCGCATCTGCATTTGTACCTTTAAGAGCTTTTCTTTTTCTCGCGGCAGCATTTGCAGCAATTCTTTCCTTCGCGTCTACATCAGCGTCTTCAATAGCTGCTCTCATCTTCGCGATTTCGGGAGCATCTCTCGCGGCAACATCTGCAACAATTCTTTCTCTCGCGCCTACATCATCGTCTTCGATAGCTGCTCTCATCTTCGCGATCTCGGGAGCATCTCTCGCAATAATATCTGCAGCAATTCTTTCTCTCGCGCCTACATCAGCGTCTTCAATAGCTGCTCTCATCTTCGCGATCTCGGGAGCATCTCTCGCGGTAATATCTGCAGCAATTCTTTCTCTCGCGCCTACATCAGCGTCTTCAATAGCTGCTCTCATCTTCGCGATCTCGGGAGCATCTCTCGCGGTAATATCTGCAGCAATTCTTTCTCTCGCGCCTACATCAACATCTTCAATAGCTGCTCTCATCTTCGCGATCGCGGCAGCATCTCCTATCACATATTACGTGAATTCGTTTGCAATCATATCGTTTATTTTCATTGTTAAATAAAATATATTCGTCTAGATTTTTATCTCGCTGAATCCAACGAGAATAATAAATTGATCATTTTGAAAGATTTTATTCCCCGAAACGTCGCAAACAGACTTTTTCAAGTTGCTCGTTTTATTGAGTTACAGTATAAATATACATTTTGCATCGAATAAAAAAGCGGTAGGATCATCAGAATAAAATAGCCGCGTTTGGCGGTTTAACTGCATTTAAGAAAGAGCTTTATTCTCGAAATTAAGCCAGATAGCGCTCTTTCCGTATCTTGTAAAAGAGATAAAGAGACTTGAAAGTAGCGTCCTGTATAAAGCGGTTGAATCAATTACCAGCTAAATCCGCGGCGGCATCCTTCTTTCTAATTAATTCCTCGCAGCGGCATACTAAACGTCCGCGAGGAACACAAGGGAAATCTCCGACGTTCCAGCGACCGCTTTGAAGCTCGTCCGCTGTCAGTTGCCGAGTGAGATACTGTTCCTCGTCCGGTTCTCTGCGAGCGCAAAACGCGCCGCGTATGTCACTTTCGACGCGCGTAATCTCCGTCACAAGGCACTTGCCGAGACTGCTGATCCGGATGTAGAGCGAAATTGTGGCCGCGGTAGTCCGGAAGTTTTCGTCAAGCAGATTGTAAGTTCCCGTCGTGGACCTGAAATCACATATTGACGTGTTATTAAAGTCCCGGAATTATACAGTCTATCCATCATACACAAGCGTACTTCCTTTATAAACTACGGGGGTTTCTGTTTTTATTGCCAATTATACGTACCTATATCTTATAATTGTTTGTTTACGGAAATTATCTGTTTCGTACAAAGGAAATATTATTAAAAGCAAATAATATCAATGTGTTTTAATGATACGTTTCAATTGTAATGACAACGATCCGTTTGTTAACGTCAGCTCTTCCCTTTTTCTCTTCGAACGAACATCCGGCAATAAACGTGATCGGACGGTAGATCGAAAGAGAGCTTTCGATGAAGAGATAAAAAGTTTCCTCTCCCGGCCGACGATTGCCGAATTATTGGACGATGTTTTTCGACGCAATCACCTCGAGATAATCTGCTGCTTATACGAGTCCGACAAATGTTCCGACAATTCGTTTCGCTCGCGCATTTGCTTGGCGATGCCGTTGAGGAGATCATCGACCGGCACGGTGGCGAAACCGACGCTTTGGCACGAATCCATCTCGAAATACTCGCACACCTCCTTCCGTACGTAGAGTTGTATGTCGACGTCGATCGCTTTTTTCTCGAAGAATCCCGCCGGCACGCAAAAGACGACGGATGTACCGCCGTAGAAATTCTCGTTCTCGCAGCTGGAGCCGCGATAAGGGCGATGATCGCGCCGATTCGGCGCCAGCGATGTCCAGTCCTCGTCCAGCATGCGAAACATGACGGTCGTCTTCTTCAGGATGACTTTGTCGAACTCGGAGGTCCAAGGGACGAACAACTATTGCGGACAATTAATGCTATGATAATTCATTAAAATTAATTCCTCAACATCATTCGTTATCATAAGCTAATAATTCTAAAAATTTACATATTTATGTATCCTGTATCTAATTAAAACTGTAGAAAATATGAAAATATACTTGGCACTTTTTCTTATCTCAGAGTTTCCACTGATATCCGCAACTATGATAATACCATGATAATCGGGCAAAAATTGTAAAATTTATATACGTTAATTTTGATTATTTTATTTTATACTCTTTATATTAATTGATATATTATTAAATTACAATAAAGATTTATGACTCAAAAAATTATTAAAATTTTTATATTTTTATTTTACATCCTATGATATATAAGATGTAAAAATAACTTATTCTAAATGAAGATAAAAATTACATTGCAATGAAAAAATGATGGAAGTATAAAATATACTACAAATAATTATTTGAGACTATAAAAGCTATATAAAATTATATATAAAGTTAATTGTCATTTAATTAAACCGTCTTAAAAAACGGGAAATATACATAGATGGTTTAAATTTTGACATATATATCTCCACGTAAAAGAAATATTATAAACTTTAAAATCTAAGATCATATTTTAAAATACAAAGAAAAAAATGCATTTACGTTTTCCACAGCGATCTCCAGCATCATTAAATGTGAATCGTGCGAGACGATGAGCGACGACATTGCTCGCGAGTAAATATATAGACATCGGTTGCAATTTCATTCCATCGTCTTGTTCCTGATATTAATATTACGACGGTAAAGTACGTTGACGATATGATGGATCAAAATCCATTTTTCTGTGTGTTTTTGGTGTGTTTTCTACGATTGTAATTTGAGGTTTGAACACGCAGTGCGCGTCCGCGAAACTAGCGGAAGCTAGTTGCGTTTGTTGCGTATCTCGAACGCATATCGATATTAAATTTCTGTATTTGCACGAAATCAAAAAAATTCCATTTATTACATACACTTTTACATAAAAGCATATAAGAATAAAATATAAGCATCTTGATTAATAAAACTTGCAGTACAAATTTTACCGAACAATATGGCGATTAATTTTATATATAATAAGAAATTTGTACAATTTATACAGAGAGAAAATCTTGTTAAAATTTTATATAGAAATAAGTTTTATATAGAAATGACCTCTCTCCGATATAATTAATAAAATATATTATACATAATATATAGGTAGTACGCAAATAGCAAACATGTACATGTTTCATCATCACCGCTTAATTTAAAATTAATTTTCCCTTAATAAAAAAAAAATCCGGGGATGTCAATATTTAACTCAATTTTCGTATCTTCAATATTACATATTTGAATTAAATTTAAAATTAATATTTTGTTGAGTCTATATGAAATCAATTAGAATATAATTATATATGATTTATTTATATCTACAAATCCTTTAATTGTTCAAAAATTATCGATGAAATACTTTCGTTAAGTATCGAATAAAAAAAAATCGACCAAAATGAGGACTATTAGCAAGACTATTAGAAATACTATTAAACGTTACTGTGCAATGGGAGAGGAGAATATAAACGTTCAAGTAAAAATTCCTCGGAAAAGTTACTTCTTATCTTTTTGCGAACTTTCACGTAGCAAGAAACTGCATTTAATAAAAGAAGGACCAATTTCGTTGAGATTTACTAAATCGACGTTTTTGCCGCGAAACTCGCTTCATTAGTGATTCCGTTAATAAAGAGTAGAAACAGACTTATACACATTCATAGTCGTCCAATCCGCCAAACTGCAACAGGGTGCCGCAATATTGTCGGTCATAACAGTTGCCGGATTGTTCAAGCCACACATTTATTAACTCGCTTTTGCCTCTTATGCAGATTAAATAACAGAATTTTAACGATGTTTAAATATTTCTCATTTAAAAAATCTGATACTCGTGAATCTTGCTCTCTCGAGAAAAAAAAAATATGCGTTATTCTGTGCCCGATATGTGAAGATCATCTCGTTTTATATTACGTTACATTTTTCTGTATTTTGCAGAAGTATTGCATAATATTTTACATATTCTATATAAAAACGCATACATAGATGAAATCCAATATTTAAAAACTACCCTTTTCCTAAAAAAAGGAAAATTATTATGTTAATATATAAACTTTATAAATCAAGCAATTTCAAATGTCGGATACAGCCATATTTTATAAATTACAAATGGACAATTTAATTTTACGCTTGATTGGAAATTTATATCAAAGCGTCACATAACAGTCAAACATATTTCTCTCTAAACGTTGTTTTTTGGAAATTTATAAAAACTACTCATAAAAATAAATCGCGGTAAACTACAAGTTATTTTGTTAGAATAATGCAATCTTCTAAAAATCAAAACGAAATGAGAGAAAAGTTGGAAACGAAAATCGATGTTATCTTAATGCATCGTTTATTTTATTCGCATATAAAGTGTTATAAAAAAATTATCTAAAATATATCGAAGCATAAAAGACAATATTGATTTACACGTTCCTGGGATAGCAAATAAGGGTATTATAAAATACACATCGAATATCGATAATAATTTTAACATGCCGCTCGCGTTAATATCTCGATTGATTTTACGTAACATATGAAAATTATACCGTCCGCTATTCGACGTCCGCTCTCGCGATGGCTACAAATTTTGGCACGAGTACGATTTCGGCATCCGAAATTAGTCTCGTCTTCATTTTCCGCGTGCTTCTCAATTTCACGCGGGTGTAATTTAGCGGGGTTCCAACTCAAACTCGAAAACTTCTAGCTCTACCGCTGCACCATAAATACAAACCGACGGTTTACATCGCTCGCAATATCGGTTTACATTGTTCCACTTCCTCTCCCCCTCTCTCTCTCTCTCTCTCTCTCTCTCTCTCTCTCTCTCTCTCTCTCTCTCTTTCTCTCCGTTGTTGCCTCTATAAATTCTTTATGTTCCGAAACATATAACGCTATATTTCTCGTAAGCATAAATCAGCAACAGTACGTAAGTTATATTCCGGCCGTACAACACACGAAATAAAACTATCGTAAAGAGAAAAAATTTGGACAGAGATATCGATCCAATTTGTAACACGCAATATGTATAAAGTGATAATGCAGATGATCGGCGTCGTTGATATTTAATTTATCGTTCGCGTAATGATTGTGTTGCGCTACAACGGGTACATTGTTGATACCGTAACGTAATATTCTCGAAGGTGCTATAGACTCATGCGACGTAATTTAATGCGTAATAGTATCGTTGTATTACAGCGCAGAGAAACTTCCAAGGTTGAAACTTCGAGAGAATACAACTGTGCTGTAAGTGAACAATTTAATTAGAATAATTCATTTTAACATCGACAATGTATCCATTTGCTCGTTAGCGTAAGGAAGGGAAAAAGGGACGAACAAATATTCTGGAAATTTTCAAAAAATTAAAAAAAAAGTATCTAGAGAAAAAGGTCTTTTATATGTATATACATAAAAACAGTCCAAACATTTCATCGGCGGATGTCCTTTTGTAGAGAGAAAAGACGGAAAGAAACTTGGAAGGACAAAGTTCTCAAAGACGACACATCTCACACGTTTCACAGAGAGAATAAAGGAAAAACTCTCCGTATTAAAACAAGAAAACACCTTCGCGTGAAGATGATGTCTGCATAATGCAGCTATATACTACGGTAAGAGGTATGACGTTGCACATGGCAAGAGCGTGTAAACCTTATGCCAGCGATGCTTAATCCCTGAACGGAACCCCGCCGAGACTCTTTCTTTTTCAATGTAAAGCGTGCATCAGCGGAAGTTCACAGAAGAATGGAAATGGGACGTCGCACGCGACGTCGTCCATGTCACCCTCTTTCATTAAAGCGCCGCAGTGCTGTTTGCCGCCCCCGTTGTCGGGTTGTCCACCCCACTTATCGCTCCACCTGGTGTAACCGGTTTTCGCCAGAGAATCGCCCTGCAACGTGACCCACTCGCCCTCCTTGTAAAGATCGTGTATACCCAATAAGGCCTCGTCCGGATACGCGGCGCCCTTGATCGGTCCGGAACCATTAAATATCTCCATCAGTACCTGAAAAAGGATCGATAATGGATTAGTTTGACTTATAAAACGATAAGCGTGTACATCAGGACGACGTCGTATGGATCCCAATATATAGAGATACCATACTCTCATCAGGATCCAGATATTCCTTACGTCTTACGTAACTACATTACTCGACACGCCTTAGGAAGTTTCGTAGGTTCGAAGGAAGTTATAGAGGTATCAGATATATCAGGGTTTACATCGCTCGCAATATCGGTTTACATTGTTCCACTTTCTCTCCCCCTCTCTCTCTCTCTCTCTCTCTCTCTCTCTCTCTCTCTTTCTCTCAGTTGATGCCTCTATAAATTCTTTATGTTCCGAAACATATAACGCTATATTTCTCGTAAGCATAAATCAGCAACAGTACGTAAGTTATATTCCGGCCGTACAACACACGAAATAAAACTATCGTAAAGAGAAAAAATTTGGACAGAGATATCGATCCAATTTGTAACACGCAATATGTATAAAGTGATAATGCAGATGATCGGCGTCGTTGATATTTAATTTATCGTTCGCGTAATGATTGTGTTGCGCTACAACGGGTACATTGTTGATACCGTAACGTAATATTCTCGAAGGTGCTATAGACTCATGCGACGTAATTTAATGCGTAATAGTATCGTTGTATTACAGCGCAGAGAAACTTCCAAGGTTGAAACTTCGAGAGAATACAACTGTGCTGTAAGTGAACAATTTAATTAGAATAATTCATTTTAACATCGACAATGTATCCATTTGCTCGTTAGCGTAAGGAAGGGAAAAAGGGACGAACAAATATTCTAGAAATTTTCAAAAAATTAAAAAAAAAAGTATCTAGAGAAAAAGGTCTTTTATATGTATATACATAAAAACAGTCCAAACATTTCATCGGCGGATGTCCTTTTGTAGAGAGAAAAGACGGAAAGAAACTTGGAAGGACAAAGTTCTCAAAGACGACACATCTCACACGTTTCACAGAGAGAATAAAGGAAAAACTCTCCGTATTAAAACAAGAAAACACCTTCGCGTGAAGATGATGTCTGCATAATGCAGCTATATACTACGGTAAGAGGTATGACGTTGCACATGGCAAGAGCGTGTAAACCTTATGCCAGCGATGCTTAATCCCTGAACGGAACCCCGCCGAGACTCTTTCTTTTTCAATGTAAAGCGTGCATCAGCGGAAGTTCACAGAAGAATGGAAATGGGACGTCGCACGCGACGTCGTCCATGTCACCCTCTTTCATTAAAGCGCCGCAGTGCTGTTTGCCGCCCCCGTTGTCGGGTTGTCCACCCCACTTATCGCTCCACCTGGTGTAACCGGTTTTCGCCAGAGAATCGCCCTGCAACGTGACCCACTCGCCCTCCTTGTAAAGATCGTGTATACCCAATAAGGCCTCGTCCGGATACGCGGCGCCCTTGATCGGTCCGGAACCATTAAATATCTCCATCAGTACCTGAAAAAGGATCGATAATGGATTAGTTTGACTTATAAAACGATAAGCGTGTACATCAGGACGACGTCGTATGGATCCCAATATATAGAGATACCATACTCTCATCAGGATCCAGATATTCCTTACGTCTTACGTAACTACATTACTCGACACGCCTTAGGAAGTTTCGTAGGTTCGAAGGAAGTTATAGAGGTATCAGATATATCAGGTGAGAGCGATAATAATATTCGCGATCAGATTTAACTACTCTTACGTGCTCCTCGGCGATGGAATTGACGATGGCGAGGTGGCCGCCCTCGTCGTTGCACAACTTTCTCGCATCGTTCCACGTGGCGGCCCTCGTATGGATCTTGTGGGCGCCAATACCCACCGTGTAACGATAATCATCTCGCATCGGGGCACCGCGCAGGGCGACGTTGCACGTGCACAACATGCCGTGGACCATCACGTTCTGGCTGTAGAACTGCTCGAGATGCTGCCGCCGTTGCTGCGTCAACCAGTCCGATTGTCCGGGGATTGTCGACGTACTATTGACCGATGACGTCAAGCACGGACAGGCGGATTCTGGATTATTATTGATGCTCTCATCCTGCGCATCCTCGTTCAAATTCACGCTGCCGGGGACGGTCGTGATCTTTACGGAAGAGCTGGTTGTAGACGGCGCGGCTGAGATGAACGGCTCCTCGAGAACGCCGAGAAACGCGATGTAACCGACGAGTAAAAAGTACGCCGTCATTCTTGCCGCGAATTTGTCACTCTTCCGAAGATCGATTTGCAAAGCACCCCTCCGGGATCTGCGACCAATCATTAAGGTTCGAGAAAAAATACTTTTCACGCAATAAAAGAAATATCAAACAATTTATAATAATTAGAGTATGATATGTAAGAAATGAACGATTAAAATGACACCGTAATAAATAAACAAATATATATATATATATGCAAAAATATATTAATGCAAGCAAAAAAATTTATTGTAAAAACCGCAAGCAATAAATTATATTACTTGATTAAACAAACCTTAAAAAGTTGATAGAAGATAAGGCTCGATTCGTGTGACGATTATCACGTTTCGGAATTAAATCACGAAACTTCGCATGAAATCTTCGCACAGCATCCACCTCAAAATCTATCCGACTCGTTCTTGAAATCTTTGTATGAAAGAACACGTGTTTACCAAACCGGGATCGAAGAAGAACTAAGAGGCCCTTGTGTTGTACCTCCCTACCCAACTGCTCGGCATCCGATGCAGGCTAAATGGCCGGACTAAAAATACTGCTGTGTTTTATCATCAACAATCGTTCAAGGACTGACAGCAGTGGTTCACAAACGATGGGCCTCGAAGTCTTTGAGTATCTTCTGCCTCACATCTGTCTGTAAAAAATCAAACTAAACCGAATACTCAGAGAGGAATCTATTCCCTCTGTTAAGTTTCTTGAAAAAGTAAAAACATACCTTAAATAAGGGAACTGACTAAAAAATTCGAAATGACTTTTGGAAATGTCACTTAATGTCAGAATGAACTTGAAAAAGTGTTTCATGTTTTTCACTTTGCCAATACTCATTCACTAAAATGAGAGAGATGAACATTTTAAATAACTATAATATTATAGATATTATTCGAATATTTCTATTTTGTGAAACTTCTCACGAACAATATTTACACGAATTTTATAATAAAAAAATATTCACAGCGATTCAAGCAATCAAAGTATTTCTTATATATATAACATAATCGCCAATTATGGCGATCCGATATACATTTTTGCATTTTTGGCACGAAAATCGTACGGTATATCTTATAAATCGTATACGAATGCCATTCTTATGGTAAATTTCCAAGCGTCGCGCGGAATAAAATATAGACTAGGCAGGCTCGAAGTTAATCGGAAGATTTAAGATGGGCCAACCTCTACCGTGTAAACGTCTCCGTAATATAGCACTGTGAATTTCCAAGCTTATAGAATCACAGCGATTCCCCCTTTCCCCTTTCTTTTCGCGGCACATATCTATTGAAAGTGCTGGTGGCTTTATGCTGGATCAAAAGAACATAAATTACCAACGGTTAGATAATTTAAAAAAATATACTATAACTTTTACTCGTGCTATTGAATTTCAGATAAAATATTTTATTCGATTGTATGCTTACATCCTGCGCCTTTTGTCTGTTTTATAATTATTTGACTTAAATCTAAAATTCAATCATTGGAGAGAATTTGCGAGAGAAAATATACCATGTATTTACATAGAGAAAATCTTGAGAATAAGAAACGAAAATAAGTTTTTTTATTTTTTATTCTTCTAGATTAAATCTACTCTTGATCGATTGCAGTGCATTTTATTTCTTTCTTAAAATATAAAACTATATTCTTAAAAACTATCAATGTAACCGAGTAATCTGTATTGGATTAAGTTACTTTCGTATGGTATCTTTATTAAAAGCTCTTTATTAAAAGTTCTTAGGGTACCCCTTTTTTATTTATTCCAAGAAATAATAATATAAAAATAGACAGTATAAAAGAATATAGCAAAATATATATTATAATATAATTTTTGATATATTTTTCAGATGCGACTAAAGTCCTGCCTCGCGACCTTCTATGTCCTGTTGCTTTCAATCATCTCGACCTATATCGCCCCGGCACTTGGTTCCGATATACTTCGATACAAAGTAAGCACATGTACTTTTTCATCAATCTTAACATATTGTGTACTTTTATTAAAATAGATTTATAAATTTGTAACAATCAAACAAATAGAACAATTAAAATTTTTAAGATAATTTTAATTAAATCACAAGTCACAGCATGAAAAGATCAAGAAATTGAGTAATTTTTAGGTCAGAAGGCAATTCACCAATCAAACGATTAATAAAAATTTTCTCATCCCAGTCTTACAACTCAAATCATTATACATAATTACTGCAATTAGTTTTAATTAATTTTCTTGCATTTCTACCACCGTATAATCGCGATTCTTGATAATCCCATCTTTAATAAAAAGCGATGTGCGATAAACGACGTAAATCTCGTGAAAAGAGAAATAATTAATGTTATATTTTAATTTTATATCCAAGATCTCTCGTAAAAGAGGAGCGAACGGAAGATTAGTGGCTAGAATTAGATTCTCCCCGGCAAAGCGCTTTCGTTCCAAGTCGCGACACAAGTTATCGTCCGATTATACAAATCTCTCACGTCTCCACTGTATCCTCTCGCCGTGTTCTCTCCTCGCGAACATTATTACTCGCATAAACCTTCTGTCCGACAGTTAGATGACCGCTAGATGAGTATACTTTTCTTGCGCGTAACGGATTTTCTTTTGGCTCCGGTCCATCAAGCGGATCTCCTGCATCATCCGGCAGCATGATTTTGCGATTTTCCTCGGTTTCATCCGTGTACATTGACATTGCATCATATTTATCTGAATGAGACTGACCGTCCTTGACTGGTTCGCGTAATCCGATCCGGAAACCGCGTAACCGCTTCCCCTTCCTTCCCGTGCATCGGACAACTTCCGGCGACTTGAAGCCACCTCAATTGTCGACGATGAATAATGCGAGCAGCACCGACAACGCAGAAAGGAGCTTTACGTATCTGTGAAATATCCACGGGCCATTAACTTCCCGCGGAAAACGCTACGCGACTTTGCTGAATGCGCTCTTGATTTTCCGACTCTACATTCGCGAAATTGTGTCGTTGAAAAAGTTATCCCTGTGAAAAGTAGATGAATCAACGGTTAACGTTAAACATCTTAGACTCTGCAGTATAAAAAGCGTTCTTGTAATTAATAATAATAAAAAGCATAAAGAAAGAATAAAGTAACACGATTTTTTTCAAGCAAGTTATTTATAATCCTTTAATTTCGATCAATTATTCTCTCATTTATTTATTATTTTTATTTATTTTATTATCGTATAATTATGTACCATAGTATCGTGGAAACTTGACATTATTGTAATCTTTCCCATGATATTTTAAGTAACACTAGAAAAATATGATTCGTCAATATCATTCTTGGAAATTTATTCAACATATTTTATACCTCTGACATTCATCGTTTTCAGCGTTCGAGATATCGTTATTTTACGGCGGACAATGATAATGGCGTATCGCCGAGCACGGGAGGAATTCTATCCACAACATCGACCTCGATAGACGATGTATCCACAACAGATTCGGAGTACTGGCACGCTCGTAACAGTGAGTAATAGTTAAATCTCTCCGCGTGTATGTTAATTAGTAATTTGCCGTATCCGGAAAGTTTAATCGAACTGCGATCACAGAGAGATGCATACGTACATTCTTGTGCCGTTATTAAATCAGCTTGTAGGTCGTCAAAATTGCATAAAGCACCAATCCTACGATCAATAAAATCGCAATGACGTAAAAAAACGCGCACATGACGAGGCGACGAAAAATGCTCGCAACGCAATGCGAATAAAAGAAGAATGACAAGCAAAACAATCGGAACATATTCGGACAGAGAAATTTTTCTTTTTATTATAGCGTATTGTTTGTAATACAATATTTTTTCATCATAGACGCAATATAGATCGCGCGTTAAAAATAAGGTACAAAACATCGTTATATCGCATTTTCGAAATAACACTGTGGTAATTTTCAAATATTTATTTTCTCAAAGAATTCTCTATCTATCTAACGTGTCATCGATCATACGATAAAATTGTCTCGTAACGCAAAGCGGAAAAAGAATAGTGTGGACATATATCCTAAAATGATTCGGCAGTTACAATAATAGTCTCAAAGTGCGATCTGACGCGCAAAGGGATGATTTATTGCAACAAGATAAAGTGGTCCGCCTTACCGGGAATGATTGGCAATTTTATCGTGAATTCGCGGTGTGAGAGAGAGATATTCCACTTTCGCGCATATATATTTATAATACATATGTAAGATATGTAAATGCAATCCATCAATCGCGCGCATATCTCGTAACATACGGGAAACGATTCGCCCCCGTAAAAGGGGGTGCGTATCGCACTCTCTCTCTCTCTCTCTCTTTATTGTACCAAAAACCCATATCTCGCAAGAATGTACTCGCGAATAGATGCGCGAATATTTCCTGTCATTTCTTTCAGCCGGCAATCCGTGCCTGGAGAAGTATTGCGGCGCGGGAAGAGAGTGCCAAGTTTCCGCGAAAGACGACGAGATTGTTGCCGCGTGCGTCTGCGTTCGAAGATGCACGCGACGGCATCGACCGATCTGCGCGAGCAACGGCAGGATTTATGCCAATCGCTGCGAGCTGCATCGGGCTGCCTGCAACACCGGCATGCCGTTAGCCACGCGGAGGCTCTCCAGATGCCTGAGCAATGGTGAGCACGTGCGCTCCGGACTGACAGTGTATCCTCGACTCTCTTATTCTCTCGTTTCATACGGCACAGATGAGAGAAAGAGATAGAGGAATGCTGCGCAGGAACATTGTCGTAACATTACTACACAACATTGAAACCTTCTTTGAAAGATTGCAGCAAAATATTGTAGCGATATTTTTGGGATGTTTTTTTTAAATAATCCAAACATTAACGAGCAAAGATAAGAACTTTTGTATGTCGTTCCATTTTAGCAACAATGCCAGGCTCTCCGCAAATATATATCCTTTAATTCTTTTAAACGTACTTTACTAATAGAATCATTAAAGAAAGAG
>NW_021851167.1:46385-49863 GCF_003651465.1 Formica exsecta
GTAATACTCAATTCTATTCCATATATTTTTATAAAAATCTATATTTGTTTACATTTCTAGCGATAAAAAATGTGGGAAAGGAAGAGCTAATTTTTTTACTTATTGTTAGTGCAAAATCGATTCTCTATTATATTTTAAGTTTTAACGAAATGGACGGACGTTGGAGTTTATCGACCTCTGTACACTGAATTGTCTATTTAATTTTAACTCTCTGTCTATTTAACTTCATTAATTATCAGAGATTAGATTGTCTATTTAATTCAATTATACTTAGCAAAAATTGTCAGAGCTCAAGCTTAATATCGGATGAATAAATTAAATAGATTAATATACCATTATCCCCTTTTAGATCATAATTGCCTGTTAATAATGTGAAATTCAAATCTTTCAAACTGAAATGTGTTAATACATATTAGCTAATGTATGTAGATTAATTGCGGCTTTTGGTGCAATCTCTGCTAATAATATGCAAATATAATTTTATATATATAAATTTTCTTAATTAAACACGCATGAGATTTAAGTAAATCTTATCAAATTCATGAAATACGGATCAACCAAATGTCTTTGCCGATACTTTCAGCTTTCGCTATTTCAGAATTTGTTGTTTACTTTAAAGAGAAATCATGATCTTTAGCAAACTTACAAAACTTTGCTTTCGTTACAAACTCAATAATAACTTGGAAGTTTTCTATTAATTTATGGCAGCCGCACAGTTTGTTAAGAGTTGTAGCGAGAAGAAAAGAAAATGTCGTTACGTTACGGAAACTCAAAGTTTATGATGGAATGTAATTCCGTTATTTCCAGGTAATTACAGCGCGCAAGCACGGAAGGATTTCTTTTCGTACCACGCCTCGTCCGATAGTAAGAACGTCCTGTACACCAAGTCCAAGAATAAAATCAAGCATCATCCGGCAAGCAAATCGATCCCGCGAAAGAACAATCACGGTATCGAGAAATGTTCGGCGCAAGAATACGAAATTATGAAAGTATGTCATCGATTTCGCCCCATAATCTTCGATACAAAACGTGAAAAAAATATTTAATGAGGATTTCTCGACGAAAGACACATAACTTTAAAATATTCAAGTTAAAAACAATTTATAAATACTTCATTTAAACACATGACGAGGTCTTTGTAGTTTACAGATTTATAAACTGTGTTTTATCTAATTTATGTATGTAATTCGATATCGAGATTTTCCCACGCAGAAAAATTTAATTATCTTATTTATAATAACGATTTTTAATTATATTTTTATCTAACCGTAAATTTGATAAAAAATGTTACAACATTACCAGATCATCATTTTATTTATTCGCCGTAGGATAATTTGCTCCTGTATAGCCACGCGAGATTAATGGCCGAAGATAATCACAGTAAGGAGTACTTGGTCAGCATCATGTTCTCTCACTACGACAGAAACAATGACGGTAATTTGGAGCGAGAGGAACTCGAACAGGTGATTTAGCATTGGATGTATTTTTCCGTATATAGAGTGTTTCTTCATTAGCGCGTTTTCTCCCGACTTTTAAATAAACCGAAAGAGAGATGCGCGCGCTCGCGATGAAATTTATTCGATGGCCATTACTTTAACGGCAGTAACGCGATATCTCTCCCCATCCTATCGTCCCGCTAACGTTCCGCGAATAATCCCACTTAAATTCTCTCGAACATTCAGATCGCTGAAGAAGAGAACATGGAGGAATTATGCGCGGGATGCAATCTGAGCCATATGATCAGCTACGATGACACCGACGGTGATGGCAGATTGAACGTTAACGAGTTTTACATGGCCTTCAGCAAGCTTTACAGTAAGTACCGTGTCTGCGATTCATTGGTCGTACATCACGGTAGGATTTACCGAGGATTTAGCAAGCCAACGATGAAAGAAGATAACGTATAATTATGTTAATTGCATAAGTATATTACAATTAATTTAATCCCTCAAACCACTCTTGTTTTTAATTTAAAAAAGACGAATCCCTGCAAAATTTTTCATAACTTTTACATCTCATTATCTCTCGCGAGATGTCAAACTATTATGTTGCAGAATGATCTTATCCTCGCGGTTAGTTCGGTTTGGCGTAGCGATTAATCATCGGCGAGTAATTTTCTTATGCTAATCCACGTTATAATGGTCTCCCCGGGACGCTATTGTCCATGGACAATAGCATCAGCGTAAATTGTCAGACTATACGCGCGAGTGCCATCGCGCACATATACATATATGTATATATAAACGGCCGCGAGGAATTATTATGCAAAGTTTGTGCAACGATGCATCGCGCAAATACGATTCAATTTAGTTCAAATACAAAATATATACACATACATAATACATACCTGCGAAGGCGAATCTAATCTGATGACAGGTGTATCGGTGGTATCGTTGGACAAATCCCTCGAGGTGAATCACATATCCGCGCGAGTCGGAGACAACGTGGAGATTAAGTGCGATGTCACCGGAACACCACCCCCGCCCCTGATCTGGCGACGTTACGGCACGGATGTCGAGACCCTTAGCGAGCCGGAGGTATATCCCACTCAAATGACAATTCGATCCCCCGCCGTTAATCTTCGGCATATAATATATCGGTTTGTGAGAGATCACTATCTGAAAATAAAAAATGCAAATATATATATATATATAAATCTCTATTTATTTATATAGATTTATTAATAAAAGTATTGATTAAGGAAAATGAAAGAGAGAGAATTTATATATATATACACTTTTATTTTTTAACAAATAATTTTTTGATTTGAAAAATATTTTTCTCTCTCTTCTTATTTTTTATTCTACGTTTTTTTTCAAAGAATTTAGGAAATAAAATCAAAATTTTTGCTTATTTTTAAGTAATAATTAGAAAAATTTATGCAATGGTTAGCAGACCGATATTATTCTTTAAAACTTTAAATAATGAAAAAGTTGTATTAATGTTGAGAGAAATTGAAAAAGTTAAGATAATACGAACTTTCTTTGTAGATTCGCGTATTCAATGATGGTAGTCTCTATCTGACAAACGTGCAGTTGGAATATGCTGGTAATTACACATGTCACGCTCTCAGAAATCAAGATGTGGTGCAAACTCATATGCTCACTATTTACAGTAAGTTTTTCAGGAAGAATAAAAAGAAATATAAGATAAAATAAGATAGATTTTGGATCATTTTAGATCTTAATTCTGCTAATAAAAAATAAAAAAAAATTAGTTCAGAAACTATATAATCGATTTTTCTTGTAATTTCATTTCAGTCAAGTTTAAAGTTGATACTCCTTGTAATTGCTTTCTAACTGCTTTCCACGACTGCTGCTCGTCTTTTATTTTTTCATTACTTTTATTGCTCGTAGAAAGGATATCATCTTCTAGAACATAATAAAATATTATTAATCAATGAAAGAAAGTAATTCACCTTTTTTCCTGTTGAAATTAATCGAAAGTAATATAAAAACACATGCCTCTTTCTCTCTTT
>NW_021851167.1:49886-121142 GCF_003651465.1 Formica exsecta
CTTTCCCTATCTCAGCTGTACCCGAGGTCAGGGTGACACCGCAGTTTCAATCCAAGCGGCCGAAAGGAGCGGCAAAGATGAGGTGTCACGTAGTAGGTGAGCCTCTTCCACGAGTAAGATGGCTGAAGAATGACAAACCCCTGAGCGAGGATCGGCCGGACAAGTACGAGGTGATTGGCAATGGCACCAAGTTGCTAGTCAGAAAAGTCGATTACGCCGACACCGGTGCCTACATGTGCGAAGCGACAAGTGCCGGGGGAGTTACGAGGGACATTAGCAGTCTAGTGATTCAGGAACAACCTACACCAAGTGAGTGAAAAATGACTCGTGACATTAATTCACCAATAATTAATCATCATCATTAAAATAATGTAATATTATCGATTATAATTCTGATCTATTTCATCTTTAATAGATGTGAAATTTTTTTAATTACAGTTGCGACAGAAGAGGAGCGCAGATTCTTCTCCTTTCACGAGTGGGGTATCTTGGTATACGAGCCGTCTACGTGTCACGCATTGCACGAGATTCGATCCACAGACATCATACCCGGCACTCAGGTGCAAAATCATATATTCATCCTTGTTTTTTACCATTTTTTCTTTACTCAATCTTTCACGTATCCTTCTCCTTTTACAGGAATACGTCTGCGGACCGAAAAATGTCCCTTGTTCCTGGGGACGTGCCATAAACGTCGCTGATAGATACGTATACGTTAGCCAGCCGGAGAAGAATCGCGTGCTTGTAATTAGCGAGGTGCAGATGATGATAATCGATGTACGTAATATTCCTCTTTCATTATCAATTATGTCGTCGCAGACGTTATGGAATAATTTCGACGTGATCACACAGGTAGTGGCTACGGACAAAAATCCCGTGGATCTGTGGTACGTACAAAATCTCGATTACGTCTGGATATTGAACTGGAGGAGCGAGATGAACGTTGGCGTCAAGACCGTACAGATAATCAAGGAAGCTGCCCAACGAAAGAAACACCATACCGTACGACCGGAGCCTATCGATGCGCAATTCGATCTCGTCAAGGGCCTATATATTCCACAGCAGCGAGTACGTTTTTACTCTCACAAAAATCTTCATCTTTCAATATTATATTATATAGATAATACAGATTTAAAATCATCAAATGAATCTTCCTCTCATCAATAACTTGTTTGATTAATTTTGATTACACGTGTATCATATATACAAAATTGAGATATATAATATAGTTGTTATTTTTTATATTATAAACTATTATTCCGTAGGACACGAAACATACATTCAAGTACGGTTACGTGACCCACACGAGTCAGCATGGCATGTATAAGCTCGACCTGGCCAACATGAGATACACTCGTACTGTCAACTTGGCCAGTTATAACTGCGTGCCAACAAGCGTGGAATTTTCTGATCTCTGTACGCAATATAACATTTTTCATTTTACTTTGATTTTTTTTCGGATTCCGCTTATCTGATTCTCGGGCTTGAATTTATCGGTTCGTCTCGTTCTAGACGGCTTCGTGATATTGGGATGCGAAGAACCGATCACCGGTCGTCCGACTGGTCAAGTGCTGTTGGACTATCTTACTGATAGCGTTCTCGCCCACAAGCCGAACATCCTGGGGAAACCGGCAATCTCTCCTGATTCCAGATATCTGGTCACTCTCGACAAGCAGGATACCGGTGTCACTCTTGTAGTGCAGGAGATATTGCGTAATATATTTTACATATTTTCTTATTCAGATAAAAAATAGAGATGAGAAAGCAAAATCTTGCGAAAATTTGATAATTATTAATATATATTACGGAAAAAAAATTTGTATATTATCTATATTTTTTCAGCAAATGGACTAAAATTCGCATTCGACGTTAAAACGACTTTAAATATCAGCGATATCGCTTTCTATCCGTCGCAGACGACCCATAGTTACGATATATATGCCTCATCGATAGACAAAGAAGATATTCTCTTTCTAGACTTGACTACCGGTGAGATGTAATTTCGTTCAAAAATGAAATTTCGTTTCTCAATTTTTTCTAGACAATGCAAGAGACTATTCACCCGATTACTCCTTTATAAACTGATTAAATAGAAACTAACACGCGCGTATGACTTTACAGGCAAAGTGGAAATGATAACAGGTGTGGGAAAAGCAACACCACCACACCTCACCAAATGGGGTAATCCGAATAGACCTATAATACAAAGCGGTATATTTGGTCGATATATGGTAAGCCCGTCCAACCAGGCGCTCTTTGTTCTCAACGGAGAGACCCGCACGGTGAATTGCGAGATTGGTGGCCTTATACATCCCGGCGCGATTGTTTGGTTTACCGTTTCACTGCGTTAACGAACGTAGCTACGCGACAACGACAATACGAGACATACGTATATAAATTGAACATAGGGATCGAGCGGGTACCAAAGCCAGTATCAAGAAGCTTTAGATGAAATTAAAAAATATACGTAGAGATCAATGGCGGTTCAAGAGTGCCTTCATCTTCCCTAAGTATTAATTTTCATAATGGACGTATCGCACAGACATTTCCGTATTATGACTATATCATATTTGAAAAGAAAACAGCAACATTATTTCAAAACAAAATGTAACGAGATAAAAGATATATTAGATTATGATTAAAATTTATATATTATATTTATAATCAAATTTTTAATTTATATCGCGAATTAATTTATATATTATAATTTTTGTCTATTCTCACACACATTTTTTTAATTAATAAACAAGTGATAAATGTGTACTCGAATAAATGTAGTGTAACATGTATGTAATTGTCACACATTAACGTATTAAATTATTTAATTTTATGTATGGATAAAATATTAATCCAAGTAAAAAATTGAAAGAGTGGATATAAAACATTGAAAAAAGATTGTAAAGTTTTTAAATTAATCGTTAATTTAAAAGAATAGAAAAATTCAGAAATTTGCAGAACAATTCTTATCACGCAACATACGCGATTATATAAAGTAATCCTAATAAATAAATTAATGAAAATTGTTTTTTATGCATTATTATTCAAATGAAATGAATTATCTTCATAATCATTTGGAAGACAATCCACATTTTTAGAATATGCGATAATTAATGAAAATAAAATATGCATATTGTTATCAATACATATCAAATATCAAGTGTCAAACTATTAAATACGTATTACGTTACAAACATAATTGCTGTTTCCTTGATTTGCAAGCAATTCTAATGCACACGAATAAACTCAATCAGAAATCGATATATTTCCGGCAAGAATTTTGGACTTTGATTTTTGCAATGTTTAAAAAAATTATCTCTATATTTATTCGTAACGATTAAAAAGCGACGATTGACGTAGAGTGTATTGTATTCTCTTGCATATCTGTAGTATCAAAACTTGGAATTATTTCAATTTTTTATCTAAATACGATACATTCATTCTGAAAATATTTATCTAGAGAAGATGAAAACATTACGCGTGTCATAAAGTTGAGTGCGTGAGAATAGCGAGTGATAGGGAAACAAAGGACAGAGATGGCTATAATAGAAAAACGAGAAACATAACGAAACGCTATATATAACGTAAACATAACATAAATATAAAAGAATAAACAAGTTATTATTAAATGTACAGCAAAGTGCGCGTATTGAGTAGAGCAGATGCACTCGTAAGAATGGCCGATTAAGAAAAATACATACTATTAAAAAATTGTTTTCTAGATACGCGCATATAATTTATATCTGACTATATTTACTTACTATATCAATTTTGTTTAAATTGCTAATCGCTATATTTCTGCACGCATATATATACAAAGCGACAAATTTATATCTTTATTATTGTTTAGATTAGACATCATACTAGAACGCTAGTTGTAGTTCTTTTGTTGCAAGTGCATTTAACTGTCGTCTGCTGTACATTACTTTGCATAGAATAAAGAAATTATGGATGTTACTATATGTATTTCGATAAAAATGTGTGATTACCTTAGGGTGCCATTAATACATCCAAGAAAATTCGTTATAGAGTTTAGAAGGCCAGGTCTGCTAGATTCGCGTCTTATGATTCGAAAAAATTGCTGTAAGACGATGGTAATAGAGTTCTTTTATACCAGAAAAAAAAGAAAAAAAAGAAAAAAAGAAAAAAAGAAAAAAAGAAAAAAAGAAAAAAAAAGACGTCGAAAACCTCCCCTCCCGCAAGTTGGTTTTACAATGAATAAAACTTTGAAAACCATTTCTGGTTGCGCATACACACATACATATATATAATAACGTTACAACATAGTTATTAAAACAATTTATATAGCAATCCGCGCGTGAAACATCAGTATTATATCGATGCTGCGCTGATACGAGCGCATATTGAACTGCGATTAAAGTGTATCTTGTAATAAAATTGCAATATATAACTAATTTAATAAATAATCCATAAACGTAATTGCGTTTCATAAAATGTGTTTAATATTTTATCTCGCTTTATAACCCTCCATGTTTTCTCACTTAACGATAACGAAGGAATATCAGATAAACGCAACACTTTGCTATTCATGAGCAAAATCCTCTCGTTTCTCCGGTTCGAATAAAAGGAGGGAGCAAGGCGAGGCGTAACATTCCGCCGTTGCGAGCCGTAATTTAAGTCTGATTTCAAGTGTATGACGTTCACCTTTATTCACTAATAAATTACGTGTTTAGAATTCTTGAGTTCTACATTTAACCGTCTACTGTACAAATTCGACATACGTTTACAATATATGCAATACAAATATGTTCAGTTCTCTCTTTGAATTCATAAAACAGGTCAGGCCTAAGCTGCACTAGTGCAGAATGTCATCGACAGACACATTCTCTCCTCATTACACAATAATTGCATAATCATCACGAAAGAAACTCACAGGCAACGGCTATCGATATTTTATATAATCCAGCGCAAATTAACACGCAGCGTATCAGAGACGCGGTCCGTTGCGCTAAATACAACTTTAGCAAAGGCAGAAGAGAGGGAGATACACAGGGAAAATAGAAGCGCAAAATATATAAAGGGAAAAATTGCAAACGTATGAGAAATACACGAGTAAACGTTCGTGATGAAAAACACATGGAAGAACACAAAATATTAATTTCCCCTTCCGTTACACTTCATCCTTTTCTTTGCCACTATCCCCGATTGTCCCTCCTCCATTTGATCGACGTGTTCTATCGGCTATCAAGTTAAATACACCACTTGTTATATATTGCACGGTTTCAAGTTGGTCCCTTGTCGACTATAAAACAGTATATATGCGTTGCTGAAGTCTTCATCTTGAGGCTTTTGTTTGCTCGTAATCTCATCATTGTAATAATACCACACATCCGTGCGAGGATTCTTCGCATACGCCGTATAATGGCCCGCGGAAACGCCTGAAATTTCGATCATATTGTTTGAATGTTCGTAAACTTCGTACATTTAAATGCATATATAAATTAAATCTTTATTTTACAAAGAAAATTACTTAAAAATATTTTTAGATAAAATCCTCCCACACACACAATTCTGACATTTATGCAGAATAAAATTCTTTCTAGATTATATTGAAAACCATTAATTCAATTAAAAACCACTAAATTAAATTCCAAAACCATTAAATTAAATTGAAAGCCACTAATTCAATTGAAAATCACTACCATTTTTAGACATAATTTGAGATCTTACACACCTCCAAAGTGGCACACGCAGGCATAGAGATCATAAAGGTGGCGTCCCACGCTTAGACCCACCAAAGGGAATGTAACCTTGTCGTCCAGCTTCATGCTCGCGCATTCATAAAACACGAATCTACAATCAATTAAAAACAATGCTTAAACTATCTATAATAGTAGATATTTTTAATCTACCTATGTATATATAGAGCATTTGCGTAAATACATGATGAGTCTTATACATACCGTTTAAGATATACAATAAGGAACTTGGGATATCGATGTACCGTAAGCGTTTTTGTGGCACATTGGTTACATCCACATTTTGGACAGAACCAAGGGTTATGTTCATCTAAAGTTTCGCTAAAATCATCAAAAATATGATATATTAAACACGACAAAATACAACACACATACCGATCATATATTCTAATATTTAAAATTGTTTTTAATATTGCGTATTTTGTAATTATTGAATTTAACACTTTCATTGCAAGATATGGATTAATTCTATTTGTTTATAGAACTTTTCTGCTTTTTATTTTGTATTCTGCTTCTAAGACTCATTTTCTGAAGAATTTTAATAATGTTGTTAACTTTTAGAACTTTTTAATATTATCGTTAACTTTTTCGATATGAGAGAAGTGTTAAGCAGTTTGCAGCACTCAGTGAATTTACTAATAGTGGCAAAAAATCGAAACATTGATTAGATGCTATAGTAATGACGACTTTTCGCGTTTCTCCATATCGAAAATATGTTAACAAAAAATTTTCATTTATTTATACTTGCATTTTTCACTAAGTATGATAATTTACACTATTGCATCTCTAAAAAACAGACAGTCAAAGTATTAAATAAAATATTTTGTAACAGTTCAATTAACAGTAATGTATGCAAGATATCATTACCATAATATTTATCTTGCTCACTCAAGAAAAGCCTAAATTAGCATAGTTATAAAAGTAATAACTCATAGAAACAAATTACCTCTGACTAAACGCTTGAAGGCAATCGTAAAGAGATAGCGGATGATGCGGTCGTTGTTTACTGACGCTAACGTGATCAATAGGATGCAGGATCTTAGGAACATACTCGGTATAACGAACCGCAAGCGTATCACCATTTTGCAGTGCGACCATCCCCGTTTCAGGTACGCTACATCCTGTACAATGCGCGGTATACATACATCGTGAACAATGATGACCCTGCAACAAATGTTTGTCTTTCTTATAATTCGAGATATGGCAATATATTTAATAATTTAGACTTATACTATCGATTCTCATATTGAAGAACACTTGAATATCAACAACCATGTCATACTATCTAATTATTTAACTGCTATATTCTTCATATTCCAAATAATGTATCTAATTATGCATTCTAATTATATAACCGATCAATCATCATATTAATAAGCAAATAATTTTTTTTTTAATTTGTACTTTGCCATAAAGAAAAATTAAGTACATATCTTGTATATTTTACACGAAATGAAGATATCTCACCTGTCCATCAACGAAATGAATTGTGTAGCGTCCTTCGTGCGGCACATTTCTTTTGACGATATCGTATAGATCCCGCGCGTTCACTCTCGATGGGAGTCGTATCAAGTGCGGATAACCGAAGAGCTTCGTGCCTTTGCGATTGTTCGTCGTCTCGTTCGTCGTGTCGTGCCTTAACACCAAAGGTACGTTCAGAATACGTACGATAGGTCTTGGCCGGCCCGTTTGATCTATCTTCGTAAATGATGAAGCCGTCACATATGTGGAACACATCGGACACGTTTGTGGCTCTGTTTGATTCTTGAAGTAATTCTGTAATTAAGTAATGCAAGTTTTGCTTAAAAACCGGTTTCAATTCGGTGAAATTGTAAACTTTTATTTTTGCTAAAATCCCCATGAGACATCTAATAAATAACAACATGAAATAAAACCCCTCAGATAAGTGGCAGCATCAGATTAGTCTGAATTGAGTTCCAGGTATGAATTATACCGGGCTTTTGGATTATACTAAAAAAGCGGATCGTATGAGATTCCAACTTTTCGTTTCCAGTCGCCTCTGCTGTTAAAAAAGCGTCCCTGACATTTTGGAAAACGTAAAGCTATTTCTGGTTCTCATACGTATCATTGCGATACCGTCCGTCTAGAACGTTTAACGATCTTATCTCAGACCTTCCCGGGATGAAGTATGGCAACGTATGCCTCGTTTGTACATCCCCTCCATTAGATTGAAACTGCCAGTTTTTTCATCATTGGGGTGATTACAATTGCAATCGATCATGATAAAAAGCAAAGATATAGCAGATATATTCAACGCTAATTATTGTATTTTAATTGAACGAAAAAAAGAGTTATAACAATCCACAAATGGCAGTAAACAAATATATTAATATAAGTGATCTCATCATTTAGTTAGATATATTTTGACTTTATTTTACTTTGAATATAAGATAATAGACTTACCTCAATGCAAGGGTCGCAAATAATAAAGTTACAGCTATTCCCACTGTGCCTCTTCAAATCGCCATCTAATTCCTCAAGACAGATCATGCATGGTACCTCCTCGCCCGTTATCGTACATTTCTGGGAAGAATCCATCTCCATTGGACGATCCCCGCCGCCATCAGACACTGAAGTATACGCATCGGGAGGTTCCGTGAGTTCAAAGGCGTATATCGATCGATTCGTATCATTGATGTGTCTCAAGAGTGTATTGTCATCCTTAAATTTAAAACCTTGATGTAGAATCCAACAGTGAGTGATGTTCCCGCCTAAGTACGATAAGCTACAGCAAGCAAGTAATTCCCGATACCTATGGTGCAAGGGGAAAATAATATATAGTAAGAAAGCAACAACGGTAAAAGACCGATAGCGTTGGCAAAATTATAACAGAGCAAGAGAAGTGACGAAAGAAAGAAAGAAAGAAAGAATAAAGAAAAGAATCTGTGCGACGGAATGTAGCCCCGTAACTATATCTTCACGCTACGAGAATGTTCTTCCATAGAGTTTCTCTAGGAGAATGGTATCGGCGATAATCGATCCTATTCGAATATACCACCTTCTTAACTCTCCAGAATTATTTTCTAACAACGTGCATTATGTCTTGACTCGCATAGAATTCGAAGCAATAATTAAATCCTAAATTTTTATTTAGGGATCAATCTTATTCAGAATCAATATTTTTAGTGTGGTTAATGTTAAATTCCTGTAAAAGATAATAGCAACGCTACTGAAGACCTTTATATAAATCAAATATAATTAAATGTAAATCTAAATTTAGTATATATTTAACTAATTTATTCGCAATTGCTGTAATTCACAGTATGACACAATTCTCATTATATACATTTTCAAAATAAATATATGACTAGAAATGATCACTATTACAAAAGCAAAAACTGCTTTAAAATAAGTTTATATTAAAAATGTAAAAAAAACATTTTTTCGTACCTACCAGAATCTTCGCTATGTGATTCTCTAGAACCTCTGCAAGTGCAATGTTCGTCACCGAGATATTCTCCTTGCCGAGCGTTTTTAATAATTCTTCTTTTAATTTCCCAATTCGCGATTGCTTGTTTAAGGAAACGACGCATCTCATGGGTTGATCACCATTTGCAGGAACATATGTGACATTCAATTGTCTCTCCATCGCATGAGGTAAGGGTACCGATAGATACATAAAAGGTTCATATGTAACAGAAACGTGGTTACAAACCGAGCATACGACCTGTAAATATATTCAAAACGTAAATATTCGGCACATCGCAGATAGAGCATTTTAAAATCATCAAATATCTTTTTAATTAGATTTTTCGATCAAGTTGATCCTAAATTAATCAAAGAATCAATCACTAAAAATATATTCATTAATTTTGGCACTTTTTGGAATAATCTAAACAAAAAAAAATGTTTTAATTAAAATAATATATATATATATACTTGCAGAAAACTGTAATACTATATATAATCGTGATTGTAGTAGTAAAATGAAGCCTGCCTTTTATCTTTTTTAAGGCAGGATGGAAAATTTACTACAATTTAATATAGGAGACTTTTTACAGCAAGTACCGATGATTTGCGGTATCTCCCCAACGCATAGTCTCCCATATAAACAAATGATATTATTTGCGATATTCTTACCGTGCTCTTAAACTGGCCTTGGAAAGTGTCAACGATGATACTTTTATTGGATCGCAAATGCTTCACCCAGTGCTTATCTGCCTCGATCTCTTCTTGCGCAGCGATAGCACCAGTACCATAATTTTGTGGAATCCGTGAACACTGAATATTCTCGTTACCGAGACTGTCATGCTTATGATTCTTCTCCTGATCGTCTAATCTCATGCGTTTCACGTTACACTTCTCCAGACCGCTATCATATTCGATATCGGAACTGTTGGACGCGTGATCGAGACTACCGTTGACCTTCTGAACGTTCACTTCTTTTATGCGTTTGATACTGACACTTTTATTATCAAAGTCGTGATTCTCCACAAGATTAGAATTGTCTAACGGCATCCTGCGGACATTGTCCTTTGGAAATTTCTGTGAGTCGTAATGGATCTCATTATTACACTCTTGTTGCGTTACTAAGAAATTAGCGTTACTAGTTTTAGCTTCTTTGTGAATATCGTATAAGCCACCATACTGCGGCACCGTTTTTGATAGTTCGATCAATGTGTCTAATCTCAAAGAGCGCGTCGGAGTGGCTTCATTTGTGCCTTCTTCGTTCACTTTATTGTGAATAAAAGTACTCGATCTCCCCTCGATGATTTCATCTGAATCTAGCGTTTCCTCGTCCTCCTCTCCATGTAACGGTGAATCTCTCGGTGAATTCGTGATACTATCGAGCTCTCCCATCGACGAATCAAAGTCTTATAAAATATTAAAAAATGATATTCAAGATACAATCTCTCAAGGGCAGTACAGTTCTACATACATCATGTAATCTCTTACCTCTTGGTGAGCCAGCCATAGTTACATTGGGACTATTTGGACATTCCGGTGATAAGCATTCATACATTTCCAAAAGTTCTGAATTAGGATCAGCCGTGGCAGTGACAGGGGAAAGGGTCTTTCCGTTTGAATTTTCTATAGAGTTAAAAGAATTGGCAGTGGTTGTAGACAACGGAACTTGACAGTTCTTGGCACACTTTGCTGTATTCATTTGCTCATGGAGGGAATCCAATAGAAGCGCCAGAAATTCTTGACAATCATGCTGTTAAATACATACAACACAATTTCATACTGGAAAATAATTGATAAACGATTGAATATGCAAACAATTGCACACTTACCTGTCTATAATCCTTAAATTGTGAATGGTAAGCACCTAAAGTCTGCTTAAATTCTGTCGGTCTGAGTACACTATATCTTCCAGACCACATTTTCCCAAGGAGTACACTAAAGTGTGCCATTAATGATCCAGGCGGAGGCAGTTTTTCTCCTCTCTGCTGTAAATCCAAGAAATGTCGTAGGACAGGTGGAGTCGCGGTCAAACATTGCAACCCAGCTGCCATAAAACAGGTATTACCCAAGTTACGAAGACCACACACACCTGCAGGCAGGACTACTTCTGAAAATATATGTATTAAAGAAAGAATAAATATATGTTATGTATGATTTTTATATCTCAAACATTACATTACATACACTCACCCATTGGCGAGTCATCATGAGAATCTCCAGCCTCTGCAAAAAGATTGTTAAGCGCTGGTGTGCCAGGTGGCAGAAATGGACCGTGTTCTATGCCAGTCCCAGAATCAATTGGATCAGCACCAACATCCGAGAAATCATTTAATCCAGGTGGCGGAGGAAGAGGAATTGCATAATCTGATGTTGAACTGTTTGCTTCAGTCCTGTAAAGACATTTAAAATAATTAGATTCTTGACACAAATATTGACACAAATTATTCTAAAATTATAAAGGCAAACATATACCATGTATCTTCAATGCCCATGTTAACTTCAGATGAGAGAGTTTTATCTTCTTGCAGCGTAAGAGCTTGATCCAAGGAAGAAGTTAAGGGGCTAAGGCCAGTCGATTCTAATACCTCCGATATCTCTGGGACGTCAGGCAGGTGAAAAATTCCAGATGTTCCAATCATTGAAATATCTTCAACTTCCGAAACATCCACCTTATTGTCCATTCAGATAGCAACACAAAGCGCACAATCTGTAATAAGAGTAAATTACAATATTAAATCTTGATCGCTCACAAATAAAGCTTTATTTTGAGCGATACATTTTTTAAATAATTTACCAGAAATTTATTTCAATATTATATAAAAACATTGTTTGCTAGACATAATGTAAAAGAAAAAAATAACTTTAAAAATAATATATTAATATCGATAATATTAAATCGTAATCGATTACATTACGATGTAATTGCAACGACACGAGCAATTTATGATGTTATTTTTCGCAGACTCACATTAATTAATTTCGATGATTGATACATTTAATAAAAGCAGAACAAGGAAGTTATATTAAGAACTTATCGTTATAGGCGGGAAAGGAAGAGATTAGCATTCTAACGGAAGTTTGCATCGCTTCTACTACCAATACCGTAATTGCAATCGAATCACATTAACCTAACCTATCGCAATTGCAAGCCGCAGTTTTGTCGATCGCACCTCGTGCCTCGTGCGAAAGAGTCGAGATGAGAAAATAAGTTTTGCAAACACGCGCCTCGATTTTACGTCGCCGTCCTAACCTGATACTCTCCGATTCCGCGCGATCGTACAATACTTATCGTACCGCGTCGCATGCGCGATAAATTTTCGTCGATGTGTCGCGAATTCTTTTACAGCACGAGCGAGCGAGATGCGCGGGCGAAATTGACGAATTCGTTCAATATGGAAGAGAGAGCGAAATTCTCGAAAGTACGAACGGGCGCGAGTAGGGATCGAGACGAACTGATCGCGAGCGCGTCGCGATGACACCGCATTATCGCGTACGCGAGGACGCCGATGACGCCGTCGCTGACCTCGAGATGGCACGCGAAAAGATTCAGCGAGAGAGATCCGGCTACTTACTCGCACCGTGAAGAAAACGAGACCCGCACCCTACGAGATTTCTACACCGCCATTGCAGCCGCGCAGCGTGATACGCGCAGGACGTAGACCCGTGTACGGCGCCTCAGGAAATGGAAGTGTTTTTGAATCCCCTCGGCCGCAGAATCGCACACACCGCCGAAACAATCATGGCGGCCCCGCTTGACGACAAACTAGTGATGCGCCTGTAGTGGGAATAAAGTCGCGCATGCGCATTAAGCAAATACTACGAATCCTCACTAAAGGTACCTTAAAGGTGCCTTTACATGGCAGCATTAAGGTGCCATTACATGGCAGCATTAATGCTTAATGCTGCCATGTAAAGGCACCTTAACGTATATAATTTGATCAAATATAAAGCCCGTATCAGACTATGCATTGAAGATTAAGATTCAAGATTCAAGATTGAAATTTGACCAATCAGGATAAAAAAATTTTAGTTCCTTTTGTTCTTGATTAGTCAAATTCCAATCTTTAATCTTCAATCTTCAATTTTCAATGCGTAGTCTGATACGGGCTTTAGACCCCCCTCAGCGAGAAAAGAAATGTAAAAGAAGTTGCAAAAAGAAAAGAAAGTTTCTATCAAGGAAATAGAATATATAAATGGTAATAAGAAGACGAGATTACAACGCATTATCATTTCACTATTAAAAAAACGCGAGAAAACTGCAAGGGAACCCTTATGCCCGTATCAGACTACGCATTGAAGAACGAGATTCAAGATTCAAGATTGAAATTTGACCAATCAGGACAAGGAAATTTTAGTTTCTTTTATCCTGATTGGTCAAATTTTAATCTTCAATCTTTAATTTTCAATGCGTAGTCTGATACGGGCTTTAGTGTGGTCTTGTGTCGTAATGTACTGCATATTTTCAGCGCGATTTTTGATTGGCTTCTGCTTTTCTAACACGAGTTCTGATTGGCTTCTGCTTTTCTGCTTTCTGCTTTTCTGCCAATGTGTGAATTCGGCCTAATCTGCTGCATGGATTTGCACCCTTAAGGCCCTCACACACAAATTGGCATAGCTGCATATGCATAGCATAAAACCGTCTGGACCAATGAGTATGCTACATAAATCAATATGGCGATTTTATTTCGATGCTCATTGATCCAGACGGTCTTATGCTATGCATATGCAGCTATGTTAATTTGTGTGCGATAGCCCTTATACACATAGGCCGGTATTCATAGTCAGTTCTTATATTTAAGACCATCTTAAGCACAATCTTAAGATGTCCTAAACCAATCACAGAGCCGTATTAACATCTTAAAACATTACTTAAGACGGTCTTGAAATAAGAACTGACTATGAATACCGGCCTTAATGTTGCAGCTAGATACATCCGTGGATATAGCTGACGTCTAGCTGTGACGTCAGCTTACGCATGCGCACGAAGGCTCCCACATGGGAAAAAATTCCACGGCAACACATCATTGCGACAAACGGTATCCGCGAAGGAGGGGAGGTGGCGCGAGATCCGGCTTCGAGCGTCGCGTATACGCAAGCGCATGCGCGCCAAACCGCGGATCGCCAACGCGTCGAAACAATGGGTCAAAAATTACCGGGCGATTCGCTGTAGGAGAATTGAGAAAATAACTACAGTGTGTGAAAAATGTAAAAATGTAACGTAATAATGTTATGTAATTTATAGCGTTTTCAAGTGAACGGATTTTGATCTATTCTGGATCAATTAATCACTATTTTACTATGAATTCAAGTCTTTTATTGGCAGAGACGATGCAATGACGGGCAAGGCAATTGTTCCTAAATAGAAAAAGACGAGATAGCGAATCCGATTGGCTACGCTATGTTGTTACTATATCTCTTTCAACTAATGTATCTATATTTTAACCAATAGCATTTCACACACGTGTACTTTAATGTTTAACTCTCATGTTGGGAATCTTTCTCGCACAGATTACATTTCTTTCGGTTATTTTTTTTTATACTTTATGGTTTAATAAATAATCGTAAATACAATAAATGAAGATTATTTTCACGGTTACGAGCACGATTTTTTATGATAAGCGATTGTATCATTTTTCCAATTCTCAAGCGAACAGGTTTTTATAATCTTATCAAAATCTTACTTAACAATGCTCAAGTCACAATATTTCGAAGGTTTATGAAACAATTTCTGAAAGGTAAACATATAAGAAATGTACGTATGTTTCGGTCCTAAATAACGAGATTATAATCACGAATTATTGTACATTTTGTCATACATCCGCATTTTTGTATTACATTTTATTATTATATATGTGGCCTAATTAAAATTTGTATTCTCTTCAGGTAATTTTATATAATCTAAAATAGAGATAGAAAGAGAAAAATTTTTGAATCTTTCATACTAATAACTTAAACATTATTTACTATAAAAACAATATACATACCCAGTAAGCAATTTGATAACAAATTGTTGCCAAATTGGCATCAAATTCGCTCAAAACTTGGTAACAAATCCAGTGTCATCTGTGTCCGCATTAAGCTTGTGTTTTGGTGACAAAGCTTGCTGACATAACCTGAAATCGTGATAACATAAATTTAAAAAATTTAATTCGTGATTTTATATTTTTTAAACTTTTTATGAATAAGTGAGTTTTTTTGAATATGTGATTTATTGCTTTTGGTGCTGTACAATATTACCCCAATTTATATTCTGATGAATACAATAATTATATGTGTCATCTAAAAAAAGAATTTATTTGGTTATTATCTTTTTTTACCAACGCATTTTTCATATATAATTAATTTCTTCTTTTTTATAATTTCTTTTCATATAATAGTTTTTTTTTGTTCACGTTTAGCGGGACAGATAATACAAAATTTATTGCTTGTTAACTTCGTCATGGATGACTGACGTGTCCAATAGACATACGGCCGGTATACACTTTTGTGAATAGCGCGTAGAACATATTCGTCACCCCAGGATCGGAAGTTGTGAAGGAAATAAATTAAATCGGTGAAATTGCGTCAATGTATGTATGTATGTATGATATATATATATATATATATATATATATATATATATATACAATTAAAGAGAAGCTATTAAAATGTTACTAAAATAATATACTTTCAGTTAGCCTCATCAATGCATTATAGATCTTTTCCCTGAAGAATCTCTAATCTTCTCGTCCCCGCTTTCACATCCCCTTATCTTGAGTACAGCCCTGTCAGCGCGTATATATATATATACTGTGTAGATTATTTGCATTCACTCTGTAGACTCTGTACTCATGCTGACAGTTGGCGCACGTTTTTTTCCTCACGTGCCTTCTACAAAACAAGAGCTCCAGAATTCGTTGAATTCGTACGTATGCGCGCGCATCAGTATAATCAAAAAGCAACGCCTTCTCCGCAGCATGAGGATTCTCGTTCCGACACAACGTTGATAATATCCATCACTAATTGCGGCACGAACTCTTCAGAGTGGAGGAAGACGCGCCTTTCACTGCGTGTTTCTTTTTCAAACGCGCAGACGACTCCGTTCCTTCCGCGGCGCACGATTTCGCGGATCGCTTTCTCGGAAATCGCACGTGAGTTGCGTCTCGAAGAAAAAAAAAAGTGAGAAGAGAAAATACGAAAGGTGGAAGAACAAACGATTACGCATGTTTCCATAAAAAAAAAAATTGTTCTGCGAGAGGCCCGCAAATTTTATGTCGTGGTGCTGATATCGCGACGGTGGCATGGACAAAGAAGCGAGTCAGGATGAGGCCCACATGACAACGGTAAGATACGCATTGACATCAACATTATCAGCATCATGCTTCGATCTTAACATCGGAGTAAACGCGCCACTATCAAACTTACATTATTTCCGAGAATATTAGTGATAGATTAGTGACTGACATGTCACACGTTAACTCATCAATTGTCAAAGCTATATTATACGTCTGCATGAGTTCGGCAAGTTAAGCGTACAATTGGCTAAATTGCAATTAACGATATTGATTGAAGAATCATGAGAAATAAATTTCTCAATAATTGTATATATTCATGGCAAAGAATTTTTTTAGCGCAAAATATGATTTAATAAATCTTTAAGTTATTTTATTTCTTTCTGAGTTCTCAAAAATTTTTAATTAATAAATTAACTGATCGCTTTCAAAATATTGTGAAACTAAATTTATTACTTGAAACAGTAACTAGTTATCCTTTCTTGACTAATATTCCGCAACTCTAATTTTGTTTAAAATTGATTGAACTTTTTATAATTTATAACGTTTAGACTTTTTATTTCAAATATTAATTTATTTATAATAATCAAATATCAAAAATATCAAAAATCAACATATATATTTATAATAAATTTGAATCAGAACAAACAGATCCACATATATACATCAAAATATATAGCATATAAAATAGAATTCTATCGAGAACTCCGTTGCGAATTAGAGAGCATTTAAAGTGAGCTTTAACAGCATTCTGTTGTAAACTTAATAACGCGATTTTGCGATAATTTTTGCCGCTCTAGTTTACAATATGTATACAATTACACGTTGTTTCATAACAGATTGTACGTACAATTACATGCAATGTTTCATAACAGACTTGCTTAACCTTGAGCAATCGTTTAAGTATGATCCTCGCTTTCGAGCCGACATGAAATTTCGTTTCCGGAATAGAAAACGTCACGTTTAGCGCGATATTTCATCAGCTAATTGAATAAACTTTTTAAGACACATCGCGGACTAAATTAAATTTCACTGTAAAATACTCGACAGTTGTATGTCACAAATCTCGAATCAATGTCAAGTGTGTTTTAGTTTTGTAAATCGTATTTAATTCTTCATAGCGTTCGGTTATTTAATCTTTATGAGTCTTAACTCTCGACTTCTCCAACCAAACGGAACTATCTTTAAAGTTTAGCAAATGCTGTATGCTTCTTTTACAACCCATAAAACATCACAATTGGGAGCAAAATAAAAAATAATGTTTTATTCATATGCATATATACATATAAAGTAGCATGAATAATATTATTTATTGCAAATATTTCAATTTTAATGTAAATCAATTATAAAATAAATTTTTTGTGATAGCTTTCATATATTTAAAAAAAAATATTTTATTAAAATTATATTTTATATTTTATTAAAACTATATTAGAAAATATAAACTTTTAAAATATATTTATATATAATTCTGTTATTTTAGAAATAATTTTCACGAATTATCATTGCAAATATATGTTAAGCATTTGACCATTCAAATTAAAAAATTTTGTTATGTGAGCGTGAGGATAAAGTTCGAGAAATAATTTGAAAATAGCTAAAAAAATAATTTATATATGCGCATCGAGTTGAATAAAATTTCGTCATTTATATTTATACAATTTTAGATCGATTAAAGTTATATGATTTAATGAATTAATGGAAATATAAAATCATTCATCGATAATCATTTTATACAATTGCAGCCTGAACTGATCAAAATTCACGGTTACATACCCGAAATCCATCGCGTTTGGACAGAAGATGGTTACTGTTTGAATGCGCATCGTGTACTCTCACCCAGGGATCAAGTGTCAATAAAAGCTGACTCTATTACAAATACTGATACGGCCGTAATTGATAACAGCAGCAAAGATTCTAATTTGTCAACATCCCCCGATTGTCATCATGTTCTGACGGAAGCCCTTGAATATTCCGGTGCAAATTCGAAAATACCAGTTTATTAAAACTATATTAGAAAATATAAACTTTTAAAATATATTTATATATAATTCTGTTATTTTAGAAATAATTTTCACGAATTATCATTGCAAATATATGTTAAGCATTTGACCATTCAAATTAAAAAATTTTGTTATGTGAGCGTGAGGATAAAGTTCGAGAAATAATTTGAAAATAGCTAAAAAAATAATTTATATATGCGCATCGAGTTGAATAAAATTTCGTCATTTATATTTATACAATTTTAGATCGATTAAAGTTATATGATTTAATGAATTAATGGAAATATAAAATCATTCATCGATAATCATTTTATACAATTGCAGCCTGAACTGATCAAAATTCACGGTTACATACCCGAAATCCATCGCGTTTGGACAGAAGATGGTTACTGTTTGAATGCGCATCGTGTACTCTCACCCAGGGATCAAGTGTCAATAAAAGCTGACTCTATTACAAATACTGATACGGCCGTAATTGATAACAGCAGCAAAGATTCTAATTTGTCAACATCCCCCGATTGTCATCATGTTCTGACGGAAGCCCTTGAATATTCCGGTGCAAATTCGAAAATACCAGTTATTGTAAGCCACGGACTTATATCCAGTTCTGCAGATTGGGTGCTACTGGGACCTCACAAGGCTCTTGGTAATTACTTCTTATTAATTCTTTTTTTATCTTTTTATTTATTTTTATTTTCTTTTTCTTTTTCTTTTTTTTTATCTTGCATTTTTTTATTATTTATATTTTAGTTGCTCACTCACACTAGAATATTTTTCCATGATTTCAACAAATTTAACGATCAACAAGGAGAATCTTAGGCGTGAAAATTATTTATTAGTATAATGATATAAATATTATCTCTTTTATGTAACTTTTCATGTCGTAGCTTATGTTCTTTGCGACAATGGATTCGACGTTTGGCTTCCGAACGCTCGTGGAAATACCTACTCCAAACACCATAAACATTACTCGATTAAAGACAAAGAGTTTTGGGATTTTAGGTAATTAAGCAACTTTTTAAGCGATCTAAATATAAGAAATTATAGAAAATATAGAAAATTATTATACGAAAAATATACATTTCTCTTATAGTTGGCACGAGATCGGATATTACGATTTACCAGCAACGATAGATTATATCTTAGAAAAGACTGGTCATTCCGAATTGTATTATATCGGTCACAGTCAGGGTACAACCACGTTTTACGTTATGATGAGCGAGAGACCTGAATATAACTCTAAGATCAAAGGGATGATAAGTTTGGCACCTATAGCGTTCTTATCGAATCAGAGAAGTCCACTCTTCAAGTGTCTCGTACATTTTAACGGTCTATTGGAGGTAATGTAATTTTCTAACTTCTTTTCCGCGAGATTGTGTCCTTATTACTCATCTTATAAGCGTGTTTCAGTGGGGCTCCTACTTTTTCAACTTTCTCCAATGGTTCCCCCGCAATAGCAGGTGGCAAGCACATATGGTTAGCACCCTTGTACGCAACGCTCCTTGCGCGGTGACGAAGGGCATCTGCAACTGTTGGTTTTACCTGATCGCCGGATTCGGTAGCGATCAGCTCGATAAATCCATGTTACCCCTGATATTTGGACACTTTCCAGCGGGCGCTGCGATAAAACAAATCGTTCATTTTGGTCAATTAATAATGTCCGGTAAGTAAGATAACATAGTACGCGTAAAAATGATATATCGTAATATCTTTCACGAGTTTTCGCTAAACGCACCACCTTTTTGATACGTACATTTTTTGGCGATCTACTTTAGGAAGTAAAAGAAACAATTACATTTATGCTGAGACATCCTGTATATAATTTATAAATTGTTTGTTTTTTAGGCTCTTTTCAGAAATATGATCATGGTGTTAAAATGAACCTAAACCTTTATGGATCCACTCAACCACCCAAATATAATCTTGAAAGGATCAAAGTACCTGTGGCAATTTTTTATAGTGACAATGACTTTCTCACACATTATTCTGTAAGTTCTATATAATCTTACCATTAAATTATATATTAAGATTGCATTTTATTTGTTTCTATTTTGTGTATGTTACACGCATACGTTTTTTGATTTCAAAAATTGTAAATTCTTCTGGAATGGAAAGAAATATTTGAAATATTTGAATTTCTTCACTGATTAACTAATATCTTAGAATGTTTATTTTAAGTCTTTTGCATTACAAAATATTTAATAATATAGAACAAGTACATTCTCGAAGAGTTCTGGGATTAAAATGCGCAGTTAGAGAGAGTGAATTAAAATTAGAATTTAATTTTTGTGAAAGTTTCACGTTTCGTTATTGTTTCAGGATGTTCAAAAATTGGTAAATAGATTACCAAACGTTATAGAAGTTAAAAAGGTACCGTACGAAAAATTCAACCATATTGATTATTTGTGGGGCAGGGATGCGAGAACACTCCTATATAATCGCATTGTAAATGTATTAAAGAAATTTTAATGTATATTGTAATAATATCTTAAATACTAAAATTATATAAAAGAAAGATTTCGATTTTTTTGCATCTACATTGTACGCATTGATCGACTCAATCAAACCATAAGTATATATGTAGAAAAGACTATCAAAAGCAGGAGCAAGCAGTGTATAATTAAGAATTTGTATGAGAATAGAATATAATGTGATCTAATTTTTAAATATGATATTTTTTATGTGAATATATATAAGTCTATATGCTATTTAAAAAAATTAATATATATACAAATATATATTATTTTTTGTATATGAAAATATTATTTAATATTTTATGTATAAATAAATTTGTGAAAATAAAGAAACTATATTTACAAGAAACACATTTAGTAATTTATAAAATACAAGCAAAATATCACTATCATTTGTGTATGTTCAAAAAAAAAACCAAAAGATGACTTTTGGTGTATACATTTTATATACAATATATATGCTATAAAGTATATGCATTGTATTTTTATATGAAAACTGCACATAGTCTTATGAATATTTAAATCCAATTAGATTTGTGGTTTATCGCAATGATGTAAAAGTTTCACAACTTTTATTTTTTGTCATCAGACCGACGACGCAGTAAATGCGTCGAGGGAATTGCATCATTACAACAACATACTTCATATAATGACAAACATGTTTCGTGAAAAAGGTTTCGTTAATATGCAATAAACACAAAACTTAATTTCATAACATGACGTAACATTATTAGCTACCGATAATGGAAAAGAGGATCTTGAATTTCGACGTAAGGCGGACAAGTTGACAAAGCCAGCATCACTGATTTGGACACATATATTATTTATATCATTCAGACCTGTAGAGAAAAAGAAGAAAAAAATTGAAAAAATGCAAAAATAAAAATTGTAAAGAATAAATCTATAATTAACAGGGAATAATCTCGTTCAATCCGCATTCTCCTTTTTCTCCCCTCCCCTTCTGCATTCCTTTTAGTAATTATATGTAATTTATTCAAAGAAACAGCTGATGGACGAGATGATTAAATGACTTTGTAATACATCGTTTAATATTCTTCAATATAATAAAAATCATATCAAATATATAAAACATATATTTTTTGAAATCTCTATCTTTTTTGAAAGTGAAATCAAAAGCGTGATACAGCACGTCGTATTATATACTTGGTTTCCGCATATCGATCTTTTATGTATTTTGTTGGCAAATATGTGTGTATATATGTGTATAAAAAATGTGATAATAAGAACATTTTCCGAGAAATAAACATATATTTATTTTATGACTCATAAGTATATTTATTTTCTATGATCAGCAGATGTGAATATATATATGTGTGGCAATCTTCGAAATTATCTAATAGCTAAGCGATAATTGCTATAGATTTTTTTCTTATCATAGAGATAAGAATTATTATATAATACATCAGTAAATACGGTATATAATTGAATGAAAGTTCATTTTGTAATAGGTCACGTTTCGTATAGCAACTACTGCCATGGCTTTAAAGTTTGCTAGTAACCTATCTTTTATGTTTACGGAGGCCCCCAGTATTATTGACAGATATCAGCTGGCTAAACAAGCAGGATTTAAAGCAGTTGAAAGTGGATTTCCATTTGACTTTTCCATTCAACAGATCGTCGCAGCTAAAAAGAAAGCAGATGTCGATCAAATACTTTTGAATGTATTCACAGGTATGTATTGTATTTAGTATTCACACGCTACATTATAAAAGTAATATTATTAATTTTTTAAATTCTAACTCTTGAACTGTCACACAGGTGATGTTACGAAAGGAGAATTGGGCTTTGCTGCAATTCCAGGTGAAGAAGAAAACTTTAAGAAAAGTGTTGAGAAAACGATAGAATATGCAAAGGCTTTGGATTGTAAAATGTGAGTGTAAACTATATATAATAAGCTATAAAGGTACAAATACAATTGAGAATTAATGCTTATGTGGATAAATAATTTATGCTATATAATGATGACAACAAATTCTATTCTCAAGATTCTCTCCTTAGGATTCATGTAATGTCAGGAAAAGTGGAATCGCCAACTGCTGCTAACGATACAGTTTATGAAAAAAACCTGTTATATGCCATTGAAAAATGTAAATCGGAAGACATTGTCGTTCTCATTGAACCAATTAATAATTACAGTGTTCCAAATTATTACATGAATAATTTTCAGAAAGGTGCGAGACCAAATTCACTGTTTATGTAATTATCATTACTTTTTTTCTTATACTAGACTTATAGAGTAATTCTTTTGTTTTTGTCACTACAGGTTTAAATTTAGTTAAGAAGATAAACAGTGTACACTTTAAGCTACAAATGGATATTTTCCATTTACAACATTGCTGTGGTAATATTACAAAATGCATTCAGGATTTTTTGCCTTATGTGGGTTAGTTTCTTTGTAATATTATATTAATTTTTAGATGTAATAAACAAAAAATAATGTTAATATATTTATACTGTTATTTTCATAAAGTATAGTATTATTATCATTCTTATAGGCCACATTCAAATAGCTCAAGTTCCTGATAGACATGAGCCAGATACTCCAGGAGAGATTGATTATAAATATGTCTTTTCTTTATTGGAAAGAACAGGCTACACTGGGTATATTGGTTTGGAATATCGGCCAAAATCATTAACAACAGAAGGATTAAATTGGATTAAGAAATATGGTTACAATCTGTAAATAGATATTCATGTATATATATGTTATGTATATATAAATGTATAAATGATTTTTTTTATTTATAATCTTTTAAATGAGAAATATATTTTCATATTACGTCTGTGTATTACATATGAATTATAATGAAATAAACATCTACATACCAATTTTATGTAAACATATAAACTACATTTTAAAACAATCAACAGATTGCTATAGTTAGCGGTGATTAATGAATAATTTTCAATAAACCACATAAGAGATGTAGAATTAATATATCTAAATAAACATTATTATTGCATAGCTCATATATATGTAAATTAATGTTTATATGTTTATTTTGGCTTTTGATATTTATTATGTACATGTGAGATTGACAATGCATATATATTGCTCTTATACCTTGCACAAGTATAAACATAAATAATATCTTAACACATATAAGCAAAAATATGGCAGTCTAATATAAGACGTATATATACAATCTTTTATACCTGAAATTCATAGCATGTAGTAAAGTACACCACATGTATTAATAGCATAATTTATTTTTTCTTTAAGTATTTTTGTAAAAATAGTATTTTGTTTTCTTTGCAAATTAATGTGTGAGTCATAAATAATCAAAAGTGTTTAGAAATATAAGTACAGGCATTTCCATTATTCTGTATAACAATATTATACACTGCAACCAATTTTATAAATTTCAAAAACTGATGGCATTTATATATATATATATATACACGTATATATGTATATAATAATCATAGATTTTATATCATGTGAAATAAAATAAAATAATATTAAGTATTTATTCTGTAAAAATTAATAGGATGATTCTTGCTACACAATAAAAGATTATAATAAACTTTATGCTCATATCTATGTATCTAAAGATACTTTTTGTATCATTAGCACATATTTTATTCAGATAAATCTTTTCAGTTAATATAATATGTATTCTATTGATAATTTTTTTACATTGTATATATATATTCCTTTTTAAAAAACAATTAAAAATTATATTATTTTATGTCAAAAATTATTAATAAGTCAAACATAATTTACATAAAACTCTAACAAAAGAAAAGAGTATTGGAATCATCCTATTTTTCATAAGTATGGACGAATCTTTATTTGTAAATCTTGTTTTGTTCAACACACCCATATACGTATATGTCTATATCTTGACAAAGATAGTCATTGCAAATGCAGTACCCTCTGGATTATACTGCAGTGACTCGTCTCATCGTTTATGGTACAAGTAATCTACACACTCAAGCAATTATAAATGTATAGTATGAGAGATATTAATGTATTACTATAGAGGATAGTCTAATTATTTGATATATACTATAATTAAAATTACAAGTAATTGTAACAATATTTTTAACAACGATCCATATATAATATATATTACAATATATATATAATACAGTTAATATTCAAATCTTTTGGTGTGCAAAAGACACAATCCATAATGTTAAAAAATACTTGCATTTACTAGGCTAACATTTCAGTGTGAATCTCCAATTTGCAAAAACAAAAAAATATCAACGCACAATGCCAATAATTAAAAAATTTTTTTAGAAAATATAAAAAAGCACACCAAAAATAAATTAATATTATATTCCGAATTATACTCGATATCATAAAGCAAACTAGCAATTGCATGAAAACATACATGCCAATTTGTGGTACAAACGATGCTATTCAGACAGATTCTGTGGTATTCACCAGTGGTTGGTCGACATCAACAGAAGGACCTATCACAGCAGTGCTGTAAAATATTTTAATACATTATATTAAGAGAATTACTACGATTTTGTGAAATATGATAGCAATGTAGAACATGGAGATCTTATGTATTACAATAGAAATAAAATATATAATAAAAGCCATCGAATCACATATTGCACAAAAAATCAAAAACAAAAGCTATAGCTTTCCCAAATGTTGTTACATAAATATCATCATTATAGAAATGTAAGCAGTGTTAAATTGCATTCCTCACACCCAGATAAAGTATATATTAAGATTAAATAGAGATTTAAGATTATAGGATGAAAAGAAAGAAAGAATGCCCGAATCTTCAAAAACCTTATATGTATATACATATACATGCAGGCATAAAATTAGCTGTGATATATCATCAGGGGATTATGGATAATATTACCCAGCGCCAAGAGCCAAAATTGTAGCTTCCTGTACCAAAGTCATTTGATCAATGGTGGACCTGTGGTCAATCAAAAATTCAGTAAATTATATCAAAGGGGATATATTATGTTATATTTACCTATATATATCATACGTAATTATAATATATATGCTGTAAATAAAATTCAGTTGCCATTTTTTTCATTTATAAAAAAATTTGGAACATTTACTACACTTTCGAAAAAAATATAGGAAAATATATCAATCTATTTATTTTAAACAAAAAAAAATATACGATTGCAAATATTACTTATTATTTTTATATATTTCTAAATACATACTAAAATGACAAAACGAAAATTGTCTTGTAACGAGAGTTAATATTACAGATCATTTAAAAAATGAGTTATCTTTCTTAGCAATTTAAATACAAAATTATTAAAAGGGGAAATAAAAGCAAGACAAATAGCTTGTAAATGTTGAATTAGTTTGTCGTGGAAGCAGGAGCACTCGGCAAAAGAATAACGTTTAGTATTTATTAGTATTAAAAGTGGAAACTTACTGTAATTTTTTTTCGTAGTGCATGATGTATATTTTATATATAATCTGATCTGTATATACTTAAATATAATAAAATTTCGTGTAATGCGTGTCAAACGCAGAAAACGTTACACATTTGATCAATGTATTTAATCAGTGTATATTAATAGTATTTCTATAATCATATGATTTTATAAACAATACTGTGTAAATTATACACAAACTTTTTGTATTTCTTAATATTGTATTTTTCATAATATTTGTTGATATGTGCGTTGTAAAATATGGGATAGGAACATTTTTTCTGGATAGAGAATGATGATAAATAGAACCTTATTTTCATAGAAAAAAAAACTGGCTTTTTTTACAGATGTTTAAAGTATATTTTTCCTACTTTATCCTATACAAATGTTCGTTTCTTTCAACAAGAAAATAATAGTATTTGGAATCAGTATTGGAATCTATATATCATTGTCTATTAATAAACAAATAGCATTTAAAAATAATATGCATTCATTGTATGATGTAATATGAATTCGATTTTATCACAATGCAAAATTTTTTCTAAATATACATCGATTTATTTACTATAACGCAAGAACATGTGCCAAGTCCTCCGAATAAATAAAATATTCCACAACTCATGATCTTAATTCTAAGAGAAAAATTCTTTAATCAATTTGGAGTCAATTCTTTTCCTCAACAATGAAAAATATCGAGGAATATCATCTCGTTTATAATATATATAATTTTTCAATTTTTAACACACAGTATGTTTCTTGGTTACATACTAAGCTACAAATTAAAATTTCTACTAGAAAACACAATTTTATTATCTATTTGTATAGAGATAATAAAATGTAAGCTTCGCGAAAGTAATCGTTCGGAAATTATCGACACCTCGATATTTCCGCTCAAAAAAAAAAAACCGATTTCAAATTCGTTAGAATCTATGAAAATTAAAATTATGAGTTGTAAGATACACTGCATTTTAATCTTACAGCTACATGTAGACATGTATTAAATAACGAAATATTTATGCACAAGTATAAGGAACTTATAATGATTGCTATATAAATTGTCATTTTGATATGCTCTAGCTGTTTTGAGCAAGATTATTGACTCGATCTAAGAATCGAGCCTGTAAAGTACCTGATTTACGTAGGGAAGTGGGGAATCAAACTCGGTTTCATCACCCCATTGTTGGGTCCCGTGGGTGCCCAACAGAGTATGTGTATCCTCATTGCACAGCCGCTCGGGAAAGTTTACCCCATCTCCAAAACTGCAAGCCATACCCTACCTTCTACTTGATGTCATCCCATGTCCACTACCCTTATGATGTAACTATTTTACATGTTATCATTTTGATTCATTTGTTTTATGATTTCATTTATCTGTTTTCGCTTATTTGTTTAATTTAATCTTAATTTCGATAAAGAGAGGAGAAAGATACTTCTTCCATAAAAAGAAAATTATTGTACATAGTTACACCATTTTTGTATTACAAGTTACTGTCTGTAAGAACCAGATGCACAATACCTCACGTAATAATTGTAAAAGTTTTATGCGAATTCGTCTTGAATTGAAATTTATAATGTGACATATAAAACATGCAACTTTAAAACAAAAAATCAATATATCTCTGAATTGTTTCTATGTATAATTTAAAAAGACGTCATGGTTAAGCTTTTCAATACACACGGTCTGTAATAAGTAAATATTTATATAAATAAAATATGTATAACCGAGATATATTTTTAGAAAATACTACAACTTTTTTGTTTGTTTTGCAGTAATATCCCTTACATTACTTTCTTAATTTTTTTAAAAATATATTTCAGTAAAAAATATAAAATATAAAAACATAAAATCAATGAAAATCATGTTTTGTAAAATCAAATCATATTTTGTTACAAAAATATGCAAACTATAAACTGTCAATTCTGCGAAACGTAACTTGCAAAGAATATCTTCTCAGAAGCAGAATAAATAAAGATTCCACAGACTTTGCAGATATTATAGAAAAGCTTAAGATATATTAAGAAAAGATTGGGGAAATAGCTGTAGAAATTATAGGCAGCGTCAAACAAAAATATCAATATACAAATGCGTTGCATGCAGTCTGAAAGCTTATAAATCATGTCATTACTCTGGAACTCCATAGAAAAAAATAAATATAAAATATAAACACTAAACATATAAACAAAAATATAAAAATATAAACACTAAGAGAGTGAGAGTGCTTTTTTTGAATAAAATATAATTCACACAAAAATAATTTATAGGTAGTATTTTTCCTTCAAGATTTAGCAACAAATTTAAAAATATTTATGTATATGTGTCAATCATATCTTTATAGCAGAGATAAACGAGTTCCACAGTAAAGATAAGTCGAGATAATTATCATTGCATTTGTATTTAAAGTTTTCATGATGCTGACCTGTTCTGAGTACTGCCCATGGAGTCATAAGTATTGGGTGTGCCCTGGTGTTGCGATCTTACTGGATAGACGACACCATTTCCCAAACTAGAACACATCCAATGCAACCACTCCAATATAAAAGTGAAAATTTAAAGTGACTGAATCTACTATATCTCTTATCGGCCGTAATCGGTGCAAATATAGTGCTCAAATTTGAAACAATTTGAAATGTGCGATAGTTGCATACTAGTCAATGGTGCACCAAAACAACAGCTTTCACATTTCTAGAAAACTGCGTTTGCGGAAAAAAAAAAACAGGAAAAAGAGTTTATACACACACGGGATAAGATAAAGAACAGTCAAAATTTCAACTTATGTAAGTATCTATTTGTGTGTGCACATCCTGCTTTGATCATAAGTATAAAATATAAATCGCATAGACTTCTTCCTTATAACTGTTAATCACAAAAAGATGTATTAAAGTAGTTTTTAACACATATATTCTTCTATATTTCAACAATGTGTAAATCTTCCTAAGCTGATTTTATTTGAAGGAAGATTAAATTTAAATAATATCATATATATAGAAATGATAATATTGCCACATAATTGGAGCATTCTACATGTATTTAGACAAAAATATATATTTATATAGAGAAAAATAAAAAAAAAATGGTATTACACAAAACATGCAATCGTTTTGCTTTTGAAGGAAAATAAACTTTAAAAAAATTAAAATTGCTCACACTTTACTCAAGGCCCTGCAGTACTTATATGTTACCGCATTTCAAATTTCGTTTAAGTATGCCATAAACTGCATAGTTGCTTTTTTATGGTAAAGATTATCATAGGCAGTATACTAGAAGCATACAAATTGATACAATAATTCAATTATTACGTATTGTGCAACTGGTTCCCACTTTGTAAATCACGCAATTCCGTCGCATAGAAAATATTAAACTAAACATACATACCTACTAAATATGGGAAGAAACCAGAGCCGTGGATTATCACCAAATACTTCCTGAAAATTATTGTATTTTCCCAGACTAAATCCATCCTTGTCTTTCCCTGTTCGAAACATGGGTGTTCTGAAGGCCTCTGTAAATATTGTTAATTAATATCTCAGACAAGATTCACATATTATATAGCATTAAGACATAATACCCAATAATTACCTAGTGTTGACCTATTATGCACAACAAGATAGCAATGGTAGAAGAAAAGGGAATTAAGGCTGACTGCAAACATCAACGCAACAAAAAAAAGGAATAATAGATGAAATCTACCCATTCCATCTAACTCTCCCTATAAGAAAAAGATTAAACTTCATCACAAATTGCAAGATAAAATTATTGATGTAAACATTCCATCATGTAATCTAAATATATCGTTTTCATATGAATTTATTACAAAAGGAAAAGAACAGTACTCACTTTCCAAAATTGTATAAAGTATTGTAAAGATGTGGCGGTAATAAACATACAATAGAGAAGTGCATATGCGAGAAACAACATGAAAAATTTGTAATTATGAAAGCCTACGCAATTGTTCACCCATGGACAGTGGTGATCCATTTTTAGAACACAAGTGCCACACACACTGCAATGGTGTGCCCTATCAGGCTTTATTAACTGACATTTCTCGCAGAATCGCATAGCTAAAGAAAATATATGATGCCATTAATATAATGTGAAATTCTTATATGTATAAAATAAAATTGTTACCTCCTTTTATGGTGCGATTAGTAACCGGAAGATCTTGTGCAAATCTTTCCAAAATTTGTCTCTGTGCTTCTTCCGTTTCTGCCTGCTGTAATTTTTCCATCTCGACATCAGGTATTCTAAACTGTAACGTTTATAAAAAAGAAAAAATATATACAGATTATTCTTGCCATATTATATAATACATTAAACAGCTATTTAATTGATATAAATTATTGATATAAATTAGAAAAAATACCTTATCTGGCACCAGCATTAAGTTTGTATACACAGTCTGCCAATATGACCATAAAAACATCAGAATTAGGATGTGGAAGAAAAGCAGGTAGAAAGCTGTTAACATACATAAACAATAAAAGTATTGTGTGTATACAGGAGATTGATTGATATGGCTTCAGAATTAGGATAAAATATTCAATATATCATATAAACATGTAAAACAATGATACTAATAATAATATTTATAATTACAAAAAAAGATAAAACAGCTAAATAATACAATGCGACAATCATTAACACGTAAATAAAATAATACATGATATATACAAACCTTTTTGAACATAGTTGTCTATTGTATCTGAAACAGACATAATATCATAATATAATAAAAAGCTTCTAAAAGAATGAAAGCTTCATTTTACAATTACGCCACAAATCTAAAAATAGACATTTGTGGCATAGCTGTGTAAATAAATGTAAATAAATAAAATATGTAAAGAAATACATATGTAAATAAATTAAATTTTATTTTACTTCTATTTTAATTTTTTACGTTATCATTTCTACTAACAACTAATCACTTTTACAATTATACACTCGTGTTCGAGAATCATACAAGATGTCATGAGAAGATAGATACACCGTTATCGAGCTATACTTCGAGGAAAAAGAAAAAAAAAAAAAAAAAATTTGAGGTTAGAAAGATCATTTCTCGACTTTTACGCCGGTAAATCGATCGACATCGAGCGAACGACGTAAAATTAAGTATTCTGGAATACTCACAATAGCACAATTGTACGACGTAAGCATAATAGGACCACGCGACGATCGTCAGAATGAATATCACTGGTATCCACTTGACGGCCTTCACGCACCACCAACACGAGCCGTTTTGCTTGCCCATTTCTATTCACCGGGTCGATGCCGTGCACGAGGATGCGTCCCTTCCGACCGTCATCAATGACAACGCATTATTCTTCCCGCCGCTGAAACGCAACGGCATCGCAGTGTCGAAAAAAAAAAGAGGAGATCACTTCGTCGCGAAGCGAGAACCCTTACGAGGATTCCGTGACTAGGACGAGCGCCAAAGCGCGAAGACTCGTCATTGCGCAAGCGAATTATCGTGGCGTTGTCAACGGGCGCAATGTCAAAGACGCTCGTGTATAAATCTTATTTTGGACCCAATCTTGCTTTGCACACCGCACGCATCGCTTCACTTCCGACGTCGATTCGTTTTATGCCTGTCGCTTTTGACAGTTGTCGTAACCATGGACGAGCATACATATGTATGCACGCGTATGTAAATATTTCCCGCTACCATAAACAAAAAAGGTTATTACGCGCGCAAGATATGGCGCGTCCCGCGTCATTTGACGTAACAACATGACGCAGCCAATCAGCTGCCTCGTCTTTTGCGGATTTTCCTGCGAAAAAAGGCATTTATCACGTTTGATCGTGAGAGAAGTTTATTGATTGGAGATTTCAAAGTGTCATGATTGGCGAGACTGGAGTTGTCGAGAAAACCACAGGTTTTCAAATCTTCCATCATGACCGCCAACGCCGAAGAGGACAAGATTTTTCGCATAAACAATCGTTTATGTCATTTTTCGAGTAACGGAGCATATTTGGCAGTTGCATTTCAGACGAATTTGCAAATAATGGATGCAAGGACTCTCGAGACCCGTCAATCGTTTATATTTGCGGATGTGATACAGGTTAGTTTTATCAGTCGTAAAGAATGATCGAATGAAAATTTTAACTTATTTAAATGTTGTCATTGATAATTCACGTAGTTTTATCTCTCTATTACAGCATATGGAATGGTCTTTAAATAGCGAATATATTTTATGCGCGAATATAAAAAAGGCTATCGTACAAGTATTTTCGGTGAATTATCCGCAATGGAAATGTAAGCTCACCGAAGGTAGTGCGGGTTTGCAGAGTGTTGCTTGGTCCCCAGATAGTAAATGCATTTTTACAATAGCAGATTTTAATGTAAGCATAATTTTTGATAAAATTTACGCTTTACTCTAAAAAAAAAAAAAAATTTAATTTTGTATCCTTGAATATTAAAAAGTGTTATATTTAAAGATTCAAATATCTATCTGGAACTTGGAAGATCAGACGGTGTCACATATACAAAATCTAAAGACCTCTGCTTTCGATAAGTTACATTTTAATCCGGATGGTAAGAAATTGGCTGTGATAGTTACAGAGGAAGGTCAGGATAATGTGGAGATTTACAAAACTGATAATTGGAAGATAAGTCGAGTGAGTAGAAAGTTAGAATTGATTTTAGAATTTTGTAGATATTTATACAATCGTAGCTTTCCATAAGATTGTGTATAATTTTATACAAGAATAACGCGATATTGGAGTAGAAATTTATTTGTATGTTGTAAAAATCATGTCTTTAACGCTACGATGATAGATTTATATCATATATCTTAACTGAATGATCAGAACTACAACTTGCTAATTGCAATGTATCGTGAGAATGTTCATTATTAGGTCGAAACATAAGTTTTTTTACAGTTAAATGATGAGCCTGAGAAGTATCATATTTCAATAATTCCGACCATGTCTTCTCCAAATTAATAGTGATTCTTCGAATTTCTATATGTCCTGTTTCGTATCCAATAGCCAAAACGCAAGATCCTTCTATGCAGTTTGGTGCAAAACATAGCGCTGTAACCGATTGGTTTTGTGTGTCTAGAATCATCTCTGGTATAACATTTTTAGTTATGTCCTCCATCGTCTTTGCGGACCATATACCGATTTTTCCGTCTCTGGAGCCAGTTGCGAAATAACTCGAATCGCTCATCCAAGCACAGCACCAAATTATTCGCGAATGCGGACTATCTTTCTTCGAGCTAACTGCGATTAACACATAACTTTCGCCTTCGTTTTTGAATAACGACCATTTTCTATCTCTGGAGACAGACAGCAAATATCTATCGTTCGGAGAGAACTCCATTTGTGTCACCGTCAATTGATGAGAAACTAATTTCTGAACTTGCGACCATGTGTCGGTGCTCCATAATATGATTGCCGAGTGTTCTATAGTGGTTGATCTGCATGCTGTAGCTAGCAATTGTCCATCGTGTCTCGCCGCCATGCAGAATATTTCATAACCGTGTCCATAAAGCTTTTGCAATTCCGGCCAGAGTGTATTTTGTGCTAGTTCCTCTTCTGTAGGTGGTTCATATATATCCTGTGTTGTTAGATCTCCTTCGTTTTCGCACTGACCATTTTTTTCGTCAAACGTTGCTTTATTCGTTAATCCAAGAGAAGGTACAGTAGCACCATGGGCCGTTGTAGATTTGAAGTCTTCGACATTTGCTAGCGGTCTCAGGCGATTTTTAAACGTTGACGTAGCTGCGAAAATGCGTACCACTTTTTCTTCTGCTCCAGAAGCGTACATGTATGGTGCTAACATAACTAGACATGTCATGTCATATCCATGTATCTGAGGACGTGCAATCTCATGCCATAATTCTTTAAGATCATCCTTCCACGGTGCATGAACTTTCGTAGTTTGATCTGTGCTGGCTGTGATGAGAAATCTGTGAAGTATAATTTAAAATTATTCCTTCTATTGTCAATCTCTTTTCATTAGATTGATCCAAAATTCTAATTTTTCACATATTTATAGATTGAAATGTAATAATCCACGAAAAAAAAGAACTTTACACACATACATCAGTCCAATTCTATACACATTTACATTGCAATTAAATTTTCCTACAAAACTAGTCAGAATTTAATTTCTTAAATACTGTAATGTGAATCCAATTAATCGATACAAACCTTCCTTTTGGTTCCCAGCATAAGTCAACTACTTCGGAAAAATGGCCACTGGGTGTAGATTGTGGAATCCAATTTGCAATTTCTTGGGAATACTTCCAGATGTGAAAAGAACCTTGATAACCATGCCCCAATATACGTAATCCATCTGGACCAAATTTACAACCATAGAAACCCAGGGAATTGCCACCGACTTCTCCGACACGTACTTTCTCTGTCCAAATTCCACTGAATTCGTCTAGTTCCCAGATAATCATAGACTTGTCAAGTGAGGAGGACAGTAATCTCATTGTTTGGTGATTGTTTCCTTCTATAGGCTGCCAGTGCACTCCATAAATCCAACCTTCATGACCAGAAAGAACAGATTCCAGAGTAATATTATATTCTCTATCGTTTATCGTAAAGGTATCTCTTTTTTGTTCAAGTTCATCGGTCGACGATTCCGTGACAGCCCCAGTAATTTTCCATAATCGTATCATATTATCTTGCGATCCTGTCGCAAGGAAAAGATTTCCTTCGCCATCGTGATGAAAATCGATACATCTTACCCAATCTTGGTGTCCGAATAAACTCTGGACTTTTATAAAATTTGATTCTGATACATCAGAGTCTTTGGTGTACAAAACGATGGAAGCATCCTCCAATGCTACAGCCAAGAGGGGACATTTAGCGTTCGGCAAGTACATCAGGCGACAGTGTAATGGTAATTTCCTTCCGTAGGAAATAGTCTGAATAACTTCGACATCTGCGTTTTCCTTTCTCGACCATAACTTTAAGTCGCCGTTGATAGAACCCGTGCATATCAACAGCCTCGGGAAAGCAGTGGACAAGGAAACTTCAGATAATTGGAGAGAGTCGGCAAAGGTGACGGCATCTCCCACGTCCAACAGCGAGGTAACTCGAAAGCCGTCTTGACGATCCTCGCTCCAGATGATCGCGGTACCGTCCACGGAGCCGGACAGGAATTCCGTCTCCGGCGCCCCGTTTCCTGGCCTTATCCAGTGTATCGTGTTGACACGGTCGTGATGCCGATGCAACGTGTGCGTGACGCGACCGATGTGCGTGCATGGCTCGTATATCGCGATCGCGTTGCACGTTCCGAAGCAGACGAGGCCGTTGCTGCCCCAATCGGCACAATGTGGCACGCGATTGCACGAACAGGAGACGTAACGCGTTGTCATCGTCCAAGTGTCGTGAGCGCACGTGCTCGGAGCTCGGACTGGCGTTGAGAATTGAGACAAATCTCGCGCATGCGTAACAACGCAAGTGCTAATACACGCTATTACGAAAAGGAATAAAAATATTAAACATATATAATTTCATATTTTTTACTTTATTTTCGCGAGGAATTTAATATATTTTCTTATAACGTGATATATACGCGTAGACATATATGTTATGTATATATGTAACTGAAGCGTAACAGCGTCTGCTAGCGCTTGCGCTGTTACGCATGCGCGAGATTTGTTTCTTGAATTCATTCACTGCCTCGGATTAGTATGATTTTTCCGCTGATTCATAAATTTTATTTTGGCGATCATAGAAATCGTACACTCGTCTGGCGTGTAATAATCAAATTGTTGAATTGTTCTAGAAACTTATCTGCGAGCGTTTACGTAGCATCGACGGGATCCGCTGGTCGCCGAACGATGAATTGTTATGTATATGGTGTTCCTCTCCCGCCGAACCGAAACTGCTCATTTATTCCACTGTATGGGAGAAACCCGTGGGTACGTTTCTTCCATTGGAGACGCACAAGGAGCTTAAAGGAATCGAAAATATTGAATGGTCTCCCAGTGGACAATTATTAGCTGTAATCGGATTTAACGAAATGGTAATTTCTCTCACGTTGTATTTTATTAGCTCGTTTCTGTTACATTAATATTTACAGCTAATTGAAATTCGTATACACAGATTATCCTTCTTAACTATATCACATGGAAACCATTGTCGCAATTATATCTGGATCCTGTGATCAGGGAATCTAATTACTTAACAAGAGTGTACAAGGAATGCACTGATTTGGAAAAAACTTCTAATAAACGCTTTGCTTCATGCGAGGAATGCATTGGTAAATGAAAGATATCAACGAATCAATGTTTATTAAATCAAAGAGATACATGCTATTACAAGAAATATTTTAAAGGAATCTGATTTTATTGTAATTTCAGTATGTGAAATACACGAAAGGCCAATATTTATAGAAATTGGGAAGAAAGATGATAATGACAATTTCTCAATAGCAAAAGTAAAACTATTTGAATTTAGCACATGTGGACAATACTTGGCCCTGAAGCATGAGCTTTATCCTACCACATTGTGGATATGGAATATCTGTACGGACTATCTTGATTACCTGTTACTCGAAAACCCCATTACAGGTATGTAAAATTAAAAGCCAAGTTAATCCTTTTGAAAACGATGTATTGATGCATTTTATTATCTTTAGCTATCAAATGGAACCCTGTGCATCCACAATTGCTCGTGTTCTCTGAATGTACATGTGTTTATGAATGGACCCAAAACGGTGTACAATCTCTGCCGATGTCTAAAAATATGACAATCGTGGATGCATATTGGCATCCCACAGGAGAAAAAATTGCGTTATGCGGTTATAATAAAGCGATGATTTATTCCAATATATGAAAATTGCAAATGCATGTTAATGCATAATATAATTTTTTTAATTATAAATCCAGGCGGTTTTTTTATACTGTGCTATACAATTTTCTGATATTGCTTTTATAGGAAAACAAGTTAAGTGTTAAAATATTATACATACTGCACTTTATGATCGAAGTTGATGAACAATAAAAATTTATAAAGAATTAGGAGTATTTACAACATATGTAGATCGATCGTCAAAGATGTTGTGTTGTAAGAGATATATAGAAGCAGTTTTCTCTATTCAGGAGTGTAGTTATAAAATACGATTTATCTTAGTCACTCCTCGGTCTAGTAATTTTTGTTCAAAACAATTAACAAAAATATTTTTAATTTAATTTTTTAAATTTTTATTTAAAAACAAATAAAAAATGCCAATCTGAATTTACTATTTCAATTCAAGCAAAAATGTATTTTTTATCATTTCATTCAAGTTTAGAATATTTTATGCATTCTTTAAAGTTATTTATACGAAAATTTATATAAAATTCTTATTGTGTTTATGAGATAATAGAATATGAAGAAATTTGCATTCTCAATTTTCGCAAAAAATCGAGAAAACATTGGTGATAGAATTATTTTGTTGAACAACTAACTTGCAATTTTAGTCATCGAAATTTTTTATATGGAAAAAAATATACATTTTGAAAGATTTATTCCATAAATTTTGATACAAGACATGCAGGGCGCATAGTGCACTGAAAATGGCATGGTGTTTACATTACTGTCAGAGAAAGCGAGTCTCCGCGAATGGTTGTCGCGCGACCATCTATTCGTGATACATTACACGAAGAGGATCAAAAGATCCTAAACGAGTATGATTATGCGGTTTATGCACTAACATACACGATTCCCCACGCGCGCACGGAGAAAACATATTTTTCTGCGGCTCTTCTCTCTCTCGCGATGCGTCTACCGGTGGCTTATCTCGCCTTTTATCACCGAGAAAGACGACCGTTGCGTGGGAACGTCTATTTTCTCCATGATGGCGACAACGAATGTAGGAAAGATTGCGCGCGAGAAGGCATTCATTTAGCGTTGTTATAAACGGCCATGAAATGCCGTTGATACATTATATTGTTTAGCTAGCGAAAAGAAATCATGTATCCGATATAACGAATCTATTTTTTTTTTAATTATTTAATAAATAAGTAATTTTTCGCATTCACGAGAAATGATTAAGAGAGGAAGATTTTATTGTACATATTTTATATATATCGGGTGTCCGTCCCTAAATGTCCGAGCAAATATCTCACAACTGATTGAAGTTACAAGAAAGTTTAATAAGAGAAATTAGCACAGTTTTTAGTTCGTAATGAAGCACATGTAAAAAAATTTTTTTGGCTCGTAACCTTTTCAAGTTATAAAGGTCACCATCGTTTTTTTTAAACGGAATTCCCTATTTTTTGTTGCATATTTTTAAACCCCTTGTCTAGACCTTTGTAAAACACTATAATAAAGTATTTTTTTATTAAGTATTTTTCGAGTTATTGTTTTCGATAATCTTATCGTGATACTTTTATGTACAGAATAATGAGATAAATCAGTTGGTATAAAAAAAAATAGTTGTCTTTAAGAAAAAGTACGTAATTAACTACAATGTATTTTTTTGGACATTTATGGACAGACACCCTGTATATATATTTGTAATACTGTAAAAGTAATTGGAAAATGATGTACTGTATATAATGTTGCAATTTGAAAACGTGTGTACATGTGTATGTGTGTGTGATTTAGCACAGTAACGATCTAGTTATAGAAATAATGTTTTTGTTTGAAAATATTAAGTGAAAGCTTGTATATCTGAGAGAGATGCAAGAGGTTTATCGAACTAACCGTACTTATTTGCATCGCAAATTTTCTTTCTGGGAATAAAATCTGCGCGCAACATTGTTTTTAAATTCGCGTGCAAAATGTTGGTACGACTAAAATGTCTTCTACCGCTGATAAACGATAATTGTTGCGTGTACATAATTGGCGAGAATATAAGCGGCAAGATTGTAATTAAATTCATCGCTTTTCCATGCGCCTAATTACACGACCGTCCCGGTTAAAATGGATAATTAGCCGAGTGTAGTGAATTTCGAAGCAAATATAATCGAATCGGAAAAAAATTAATCTGTAAAGATAAACTATTCCACACACATCACGCAATCAATGCATGTATTTAAATTTGTTACAATGTGCTGGAATCTACCTCCGGTTTTTCAACTACAGCGGGACCACACCCTTCGAATACATATCTGTTGTATATCTATCTACATAACGCATAACAACACATGTTTTTTTTTCGCGCTTTACCATATGCGACGAACAAGCGACGATTTACTATCTGCGGCCTCATGTCTACTCGGGAGGACGTACATTTCCTACTTTCTCCGCGATCCGTTCGTCACACACAGCTCGTACGAATATTTACCAATCTACTTACAAATGTCTCGCGCGCGCTTCTCTCTTTTCTTCAATAATGAACGCTCGTTTACGAGGAAGATTTATCCACGAAAACGCAATCGATTTGTTTGTGCAATCAAAAAGTAATCTGAAACTAATCTCACAAAGAATACCGCGATATGTTAAAAAGATTTTGTCATTGAATTTTTGATTGTTAAATTTAGATGTTTGATATCTGTTTGTGATTAGAGTCTACTTGAAATTAATTCAAGAAAATATAGCTCTCATTATATATTTTTGAGATACAAAACTTTGTTTTTTTTAAATTAATATGCCATTTATATTCTTTTATATACTATTTTCTCTTAAGAATATATCTAACATTTTAATCCGGTTAAGAGATACTGTTAAACAAGTTCTGCAATAATCTAAATTATGTTCATCAAAGCCATTCTATGTCGCGAGCATTATTTGTCTAGTATCCTTTTTTCAAAAAATGTGAATATTTGTTATTTTGTACTAATAAATATTCATATCTTCTGTAAAAACGTTGCTCCCACCGCAATTAAATATTATTATGAACGAAGGTGCTTTCTCGATGTTACCCCCGCCAACTCTCTGTTCACTGCCACATAGACATACGATCATCTACCATATATTACCGTTGTAATATAAACTTCTTTGCCTTCTCCGGCTGTCACTTCCTGCGAACTGCAGGGGAGCCGATAACGTCATTTCTATACATCGCACGCGATCGGTTGCTGTGTCCCTCGTTAAAAAGCGCTCGTCCCAACAGCATTTGTGCCAATCAATTATTTGTAAAAAATTCATATTACATGCGCACCGATTATGATATCCGAATAAATATCGAATAAAAAAATGTAAATAAACGTAGAAATAAGAAATTGAAAAATGTATGTACGTTCAATTACTGATTCTTCAATTTTTATTGTAAATCTCAAGAAACAACGAGGCAAAAGAATGCAAAACCATCGCGGTGTTGCTATCCACAGCAGCGTAGCGTGCCGCAAGTGTATAGCAGCGAACCGTTCACGTTCACTCACGCTCGTGTGCTCGCACACACATGGTGTTTAGAAAGTCCGGCAACAAGAACACTACCATCGACGACCGACAAGCGCGGAGGAGGTACACCTTGGTACCAAAAGGTAACGTGGTAGCCGAAGGTAGTGCACGCCGGTTTAGAGGTGGGGGCATCTCTAAGCTAGCGGTGTCAGCGCTTCCTCGACGCTCACTGCTCGTCGACCCGTCGAGCCATCGACACCGGGTGACAGATCGGAGCGTAGAGAGTTTTTAAATAATTGTCCATCACCGGGAGAGAGAGAAAAAAGGATAGTCAATCGGTTCAAGAAGAGGAAGAAAAAAGAGAGATATTGACGTTCCGGATCGTCTGACCGGTCGTTTTGTGCTACGTGGATTAAGTCGAACCGAAAATACAATGGAGAAGGATCAACCGGACTCCTTGGCGACCGTCGCCGTCGTCTCGGAGAAGATGCCGCAGACTCATAGCCACTATGCTCCCAGCGAGGTCTATTCCTCCGCCGAACCGCCACCGGTAAGCTTTCGTCCACGGATTAGAAATCACTTCTCATCCGTTTATTCTTCGGCCAATTTAGAATCAATTTTTCTTTAGCAAAAGAAACGAGTTCATTATTCCCAATTTTCACAATATCTCTAAAAAATTTTATTTTATAATTCTCAAATTAGAAATCTAAAAAAAAATCTTAAAGTCAACGAGAACTTAAATGAAGTTTCATTTGAATTAAAACCATATGTTATCTTCTATATTTTTTGTGAACTTTATAAACGGATTTTTAAACAGTCTACGAAAACTTACGAAGCTGAAACTTTATGAATGACGAAAATGATTATCACATTTTTACACTTGTGCAAATTTTATTGCTCCCATTGGTATCTTATAAAAAAGCAAAAGTAAATATGAAAATGTAGCTTGAGTAAAAAAAAGAACAAAACATTTAAAGTCACAAATTGTTTAATTTTTTGCATTTAAAACTATACACATACGCATACACAAAATTATATATATATATATAATTTTTCAGCACATTTAGATACAGTAATAATAGGCGACATTCATCTCTATCTTTTTTTATCTCTACTATAGAATTTCGATTAAATATAACTGCAATTAAAAAGATAGTTTACTAATGTGGCTTGCTACGTATAGATACAAAATATATAATAAAGCAAAACCTGATGGCCTTCATATGAAATCATCAAGTTGCAATTACGACGTCTAGAACGGCAAATAATTTTGTACACGTGCGGTTATTTCCCTGAATAGAAAAATGGCAAGTAATAGCGACTGTAATGTGGAGATAATAGCAGTTCGAAAATTGGCACTATATGGTATAATTGAACATTGCCGCTATAATGAGAAAGAGAATTACAACGAAGAAATTGCAGTACTTCTCATGATATACTCTTTGTTTGTCAGCTCGAACGATCCACGCGACTTGCCTTTACATAATTACGTCTCTGTCGTTACTGATAATAATGGCAATCAATCGATTTCTCGTTTGAGGTCCGTATTCTCGCGGATGTCATTAATTTCCTTGGATGCGAAAGGAACGGTTTCATATAGCAAATTCGAAATGATATTAGAAATTTAACGGGTAGAAAGTAGTATATTTTTTATTTTGACAATTTTTATGCGAATCTACCATGTTATCGGAAAATAGGAATATTCCATGTCAAGAATGAATATTTATGAAACATTCACTATTGTCGTCATTATCGTTGCTTCTCTGAAAATGAATATGTTAACGAAGTATATCCGCGTCATTAAACTCGAAGCGAGACGTCATAAGAGGGCACGTCGTGTGACATCTATAAATTTAGCTTCATTCAAATCGATGAGTTGAATGTGAACAATTAATAATGTAAACATAATGTCTCATCCATTGTTATCGCTGACGTTGCGATATCGCATATTGTAACGCACTTGCAAACGCTGTTCGACTCGCGCTTCAGATGGTCGAGTGAAATTTAATTGTTTGCAAATCAAAGGTTAATATCGGATAGTACGATCGTACAATTGTCATTGCGCGCTCAACTGTGTCTCTGCAAAGATTACATGCGAGGCTCAATTGATCGGGACGATAAAACATAGAGACGTAACATATAGAGACGTATTGAAGGATCTCCGAAGGACGTACAGCCGGTACAGAAAAAAAGGATATTCAACGAGTTACGTGATTTTTCCTTGAAAATGCATTAATGACATATTGGACACAGCTTACATATAATACAGCATGAAGCATAACAAATGGCGTGCAACTTTAGAAATTATCATTGCTTAGAAAAATAACGTCTAAGGCAACATCGATAGACATCGAATATTTTCCTTGTAATTTCTTTGCTTAACTAATTCTAATATTTTCTTGTAATGTATTATCAGTCTTCTTTTTATTTCTCGATAATTTATACCGCAGCTTTTGCAGTTGCAAGTTTTGATGCAAAATGATCTGCACGTGTAATTACATAATCGGAGAACATTAGTTTAATGATCTTAAGTTAATCTATTGAAATCATAAGCTTTTTTTAATTACCAAAATGTATTCGCAAAAAGCGCGCAGATAAGTTATACACCACTTCCGCGAAAGTTGTTTTGTAACATAATTATGTGTGCGCGGAACTCGCAATCACAACAGCGATTGTACATTTGCGCGATTGTTCATTATTATTGTTTGTTCATTCGATCATCTATCTTTTAGATTAAGACAGATTAAAAATAGCCGACGATAATTAATGGTGAGAGAATTAAGAGAAACACAGTCTAGAATATATCAAATACACTTCATTAGCAGTCGAAATCCACGCGTTTAAAACGAATATCCTTTTTTATTCGCCGACACAAGAGAAAATTTTGTTTTATTTCTTTATTATTTTATATTTCTGCGAAATATATTTTAACGTGTATAATATCGAAAAACGCATACATTTTTTTCTTCAAGAAAATTGAGAGAGGAATGCAGTTATTAAACAGAAATGATACTCGAAATGAATAGCACGCGTTATACCAGAAAAATAAAGAAGATTTAATTACGGTTATTATAGTAAGCAAAACAACGTGCGAATCTTAATTTTACGACGAAAAGACTTAAATATGTATTACACTCCGAGAGACCGCGTGCACTTCTGCCATGGAAAAAAACATTAATGTGCTTCGTCGTTAAAAATTAACGCTTAATTGACCAACGAAAAAGTTTGAGAAAAAAACATTAAATGCAGCGTATATTTCCTTCCTAAAAATATCTAACTTTCTATTTTTCATCGTACTTGAACGAATATATGTGCATGTTACAAAAATTATGAAAAATTACAATTTCAATGATCAGATTAACATTTTATTCCAGATAGTAAAAGAGTTTAATAATTTCAGCAGTGTGTTTTTTTGAAAGATGTTTTACACAAAATTGAATTTTACTTTATTCTACGCGAAAGAAATATTTTTGTCCAATATTTTTTTATTTAATATGAATGATTTTTGCTATCGTATCTCAAACAATTAATTATACAATTGTATCACGGATTTTTACTTACTAATAGTCACATTATTGCACGATGATAAAAAATCTACTGTTACAAAATAGAAAATTACAGTACAAAATAATAGGCGATGGAATAAAGAATGTAAAAAGACAGTTTGCTTTCTGTCAATTTTTTAATCGGGTAAAGAGAGAAGTCTTTTCCGTCCGAAAGAGTTACATATTCGTGCTAAGAAAAAAAACGGTCGTTTACAATATAAAACACCGCTTGAATACATAAAAGGAGGAAAATTAAACCTTGAAAATATGTGAAAGGGAAACAAAGCTTTCGAAACTCGTTCCATCGTCGCGATGACATCGTGTGCTATGTTTATCGACTCGCAGGGTCCTTGAATGCCGAATTTGTTGGCCATTCCATTCTCTTTCTGTCTTTCTCTAAAATATATACACGCATATGCATGCAAATATGTAATACTCGCCGGCGAATTTTGCAAAATTGTAAGCACAAAAAATCGATGTTTGACAAGAGTTGTTTTGAACTTTGATTATTATATAAGAAATAATTTAATAATATTATTAATGTGTCAATTCTTATAAAAAATCGTATGTGACTTAAATAAATGCAAACATTATGAAAATAAAATCGGAACTATACATATATATAATAAATACTAAAGAAAGATCAAAAACATTTATATGAGACGTTTCTCTTATAACGTTTTCGCGTGAATAACTATCTTCTTGAATAATTTTTTAGTTGTTTTTTGCATCAAGCGCAGGATTATTATATCACAGGGTCCAAATAACACGTTTCGCGTTTCGTTTCACTATTGAGTAATCAACCATTCATTTACTGAGGTTTAACTTGCGCGTCGAACTTTCCGGAGATTTCAACGCGCGAAGCGGACCTACAACAATATCGACAAAAGCCAACATAAGCGTACAATAATTATCATTAGTAATATGCACTAATTCGCTATAAGGAAATCGTATTATCTTATTTTTTATGAGTTCAAGCCCCTTCACCTCCACAAACCAGAAGACCATTTCCGCCTATGCCATCAGCAACAATGATTGCTCTGCCATGCGTATTACCGGCTCCTGGCGATATTATATTTTTTTATTAAATAATATTATACATGCTAAGATAAGTCTCGATCGCGCGTAAGAAATTCTTTTTAATCATACGGCGTACTCAAGTTTTACGTCTTATCTTTTAAGATGCATAGATGGACAAGATAGCTGTGCACATATTATATAATATTTTGCAATGCAACGTAATGGTTATACATTTTATAATGTTTTTCGCACTTCTCGGTTTAGCTTGTAAAGTGTTTGAACAAAAAGATATTTGTCCCTGAACGCCTCCGCATTTTCGTTTCTCTCTCTCTCTCTCTTTCACGCATTATTGGCGTTCATTTATTCGCGCGTGTACATATAATGGAAGCAGTCTGCGCTTACGTAAGACGAACTTGAACAGGAATTTCAGGAAAGTATATGAGATACAAATCGAATTCTTTTCCGTGATTCTTAATCGTTTCTTTCGATAAGAGTTTATCGACTTTCGTTTATTCGCGAGTTTTAATAATTCAATTATGTTTCCCAAATTAAGCAACAGGATATGTGAAAAATCAGAATTTCTTGTTAAATTATAAAATATAAAAATTTTTTTTTAAATGACAATGATAATATATTTTTTTAAGAAATTAGCGCGCATACATTATAGATAAAGATATTGAGAAAAATGAAAAAGAATAATCTTGCAAAGAAAGTTGGACATTAAAATATGTGTAATATTTAATTAATATAGTTTAGAAATGTGTGTCAGAATATATGGTACAATGCAATATGTAGTTTTTTTCATACTCGTGTTGTTCATGCAAAATACATATCATATTTATCGAAACAAAAGGCACATTTACGAGCACGCGCTCAACAATTTAAGGAGGTTAATAAATGACTAAAAACATTACTTCCATTCGTTAATTTCAAGCATGCAGCCTGCATCGTGCACAGGTATATATATTAGAGAGAAAGTGCAAAACGTTGTCTCATAAAATTATACTATGTCGATCACATGACGTAGGAATTACAGTCTTTAAGGTTGATTGTCATCTTCAAACGCGTGTTTCACAATTTATCAGAGCATCGACAAACCACATTTTCTATTAATTAAATATACAAAATTTGATTGACCGTATCATACAATACAATTTCTATAAATTATGGTTTATGAGTGATTTCGCTTAAATAGTATAAAATCACGATCGTTTTCTCTACCGCAATTCGAATCAGTTCGCGACGCGATTAACCATTGTTCCGGAACGTTCTTCACGAACTCAACGAGTGTCAATGACTTACGAGCGGAGGACAAACCGAGATATTCGTCTCGAAGAATAAATAATAAAGTTTTTTCGCCTCCAATGCCTGGCAACAGTATCTGTTTACTTTCGTCAGATAGATAGCACGGCATAAAGCCAGCCTCGGATGGCCTACTATCTCTTGGAAGCCTCTCACCCGAGTCGTCCATCCGCATCGAGGTCATTACGAATTGTATGTACAAGTACAGTCCGTGATGCAAGTCTCACACACATCTTCCGTAGAGAAATTTTCATACAGAAAAATATCCAAAAATTATGCCGGTGTGATGAATTAACGTAAAGATATTTGATCCATCTTACTCTAAAAAAGCGGATGGATTGTTAGAAGTGTGCTTTTTATTTCGAAATCAATATGGGAGACGCGACGTTCATCTCGATCGACATCTCGACAAATATATGATATAGCATATAATTATAATAAAATAGAGATCACACAAGTCACACATATAATCGACGAGTTTCGCGTAAAATAGCGGCGAACATGATCTACAAAGGCGTCAGGCGTCAAAACGGGGTTCGCACCACACTATAATAATGTCAAGGTACAGTTATCACGCGTTAGATGTATTTTATCGGGTTTATTCCTTCTCTCAAAGGAGTTAAATGACGACGTAGTAATTTATTTTGTCGTTAACCCAGCTGTCGTTAACCCACTCGATTGCGAGGCGCGGATTCGTTTAATGACTGGTAACGGATGTTATTATTTAAATATATGGATATATGCGTATTTATTGTATAAAATATTTAATTTATATTCTGATGGATAGGATTATGATAGATATAGAAATCAACAGAGATAAATCGATAGAATTTTTAATGAGGTGTGAAAATATATAAATAATATTCTTAAAATGTGCAGTACGTAAATTAAAGAGAATCTATATATAATACGATATATATTTCCCGTGTAAAATCTGACGTAACTTGGAGAACTCGCCAAGGAAAATCGAGGTTTGCATTTCCACGATATCTAATTGAATCGGCTGAAAATGAATAAACACACATACAAGAATTTACATAATCACCTTTCTCCCTCCCTCTATCGTTGTAACTAGGCGCGGGAAATCGCGGTAAAGCGCGATATGTTCGTGTTCACGTTCTCGAAACTGCCTGTATGTACATATATACGTACAAACGTATGCGTACGAATGCATACGTTTCTATCGTACTTTTGTCACAGAACGATGCTGGTATATTCTTCTCAATGCGCACACATACAATAGTACATGGGACTTCACGCTGGTTAACCAACCGAGTCGAGGCCTTTTGTCGTTTCGCACTCTCCTTTGACGTTCTCTTCGCGATTGTCGCTTTTAAAACGTTAACGTTAAAAGCAGTGGATTTATTTGCCGCTGATTCTTTAATAATAAAAAAAGAGATTAAACCCTTTTTCGTAAAATGTTACATTTTTTTACAGGCGTACATGAGACCGCCGATGAAGAGCACGGCGGTTCAGATCGCCAGGATCGCCGCCGTTACCCTGATCACGATGTCCGTGGTGCTTGGTAGCTTTATCCTGGCGGCATCCTGGGTTCAGGCTAGAGCCTCCTGCACGCCAGAATCGATCGCGGCGATGCAGGCCGAGCTGAAGCAACAACAACAGACTTTCGGCACGTATCAGCCACAAGGCGAATTCCTCAAACATCTGCAGCCGGAAGCTTTGGTGCAGGTAAGAATACAAAAGATTAACGCAGGAGTCAATTAAATTATCGTTAAATATTTGATTTGTCTACGAGAAAAAAATGAGATACAAATGTAAATGTAATTGTTTTTATATAACGTTGTTATATGCGAAAAAAAGGACACTCAGAGGTATATATTTGATGCAAAAAGATAAATGTAATTCCACATCTTATACATCAAATACTTCTTTCCACAACGCTTGAAATTTCTCGTAATGATAACGAAAATTAGCACTGATTTTGTTATGTAGATTTGATCGGTCAATTTGACTCGTGGCGATCACAGTGATTTGATTGCATGGAGCCCAAGGTAAGTGTGTTCAAACGAATGTAATTATGAAGAAAGAACAGAGTAAAACAAAATTTTCATCGAAATTTTCTGAACGTCGTTATCGGCATTTATTTTGAAAATACAGCTGTAAACGCGATTATCGAGCGTCCAACGATCATAATTTGCTTAGAGTCGTTATGGATTTGATCGTGATGGCTGCAGATTTCTCATTTAATTATTAAACTCTCCGTTCGGTGCAAAAACGCAGCCGACGTCGCAGCTTTCAACTCGTTACATTCACGGTAGTGATTTTCGCGGAGATTTCTCTAAATTTTCACGTCGAACGCGACGGCGTTTGACGAATCGTAAAAGGAATTGATCGACGGAGGAGTTGCCAAGTGCGTTCTTTACGATTGAAAGTGAGAAACGTTAGTACGATGCCGTTAATGCAATTAACGCCCGTTTTCGCGCCTGGTAAAAAAAAAAAAAAACGTAAATTTGCTTTCGTAAGTTGCGACGCAGAATACGCGTTCAATGCGCGCAAAACTTTAACTGATGCGATAACTAATACGTTGGAACAAATAAAATGTGACACATGGGATCTGACATTTCGGGGATATAATGAGTCTGTACATAACGAACCAACAAATGTTCATTCACAGATTCTACCTTCCCTTTCAATTTTTTTTTAACACACACAATATTCGGAATTTGGATGTCTTGACAGTTAAGCTTTGAATTTCCTTGCTAAGGTGAAGTATTGATTAATCGCGCTTTTTGAATAATTGTGCTAAAGGTCGAAGGATATTCACCGTTATATATCACCGAGTGGCATCGCTTCATGGCGCTCGTTGGAAAGAAAGGATCGTGTCCGATTTATCGTGGGTCACGCCCATCTTTGTGGTATTTGCTTATTTTTAGTACCAGCATAATGATTACTGAGATCTGCCAAGATTAGTCAAAGATTCTTTCAGCCGCTCCGACCGCAAAATACGACTTTACAACTTTGTAAATATTTAGAATCGACAATTAGAATGAATCGACAAATCGATTATTGCAGTAAGAGTCCGTAAAGAAATTTTATCTGTCAAGAAAAAATATCTCCGAAAAGTTAATAAAGATAAATTGTTAGTTTATATCACAAAAACAAAGTAAGTAAGTGTAACGAATAATTGCGGTGTACGATTTTTTTTCAGGAAGTACATAATTGCAAAATTATCCACGATATCGCGTGCATGACTTGCGAGTAACAATTACGTGAAATAATTATCAATTGCGACTTATATATACTATGCATAATATTTTGTTAATGTTGCGTTTACTGTAAATTATACACACATTTATTTTAATTAATATATTTAATATTTTCAATTTATATCAATATAATAATATATTGATTTTAATTAATATTTTATATTTGATGTTAACACTTATATTTATTTTAATATTGATGTCAATATACATATATCTATAAGTGGCAATTTTCGTACCTCTGCATATGGAACAATTTAACGTAAAAAATTAAATTCTAAACACAATATAAATTTTCTTGTTTCTTTTTAGTTATTGCATAATGGCAAAATATATTTTTCGGAGAATTACTCAATAATTGTTTCTTGTCAATATTCCTGTTTTTTTTTCCGAATGCTTTTGTTTGACTCTTTATTGCATTTATACGAACACTTGCCAAATTTCACATTTAGCAATCGACTCGTCCAACGAGTCGAAAGTTGCATGCGTTTCGCCGAGATGTCCGCTGAAATTTACAAACGGTCAGATGCTAATGAGTGAATTAAGCATAAAATATCACAAATTTAGAAAGCGTAGAGCGATTTACAAGCGTATTTTTTTATGCATCTTGTCAAAAGAGCGAGAGAGCAAGAGAGAGAGAAAGAGGTGCACGAGAGTCTTGTAGATATATGCTTGAATTGGCATGCGAATTGCTTATTGAACGGATTGTACCAGATAATAAAAATATTTTTATATTGCCGTGCGTCGAAATTTGTGAAAAAGTCGCAAAATACTTCTCGATCGATTGGGCAACGTTATGCACGTTCATTAAATCGACGGAAATAGCGAGGCTTCGATGGGAAACGCATTGCATTATTATCGCTTGACTTTTATTATATCTGCACGCGATGACACGATGTCGCATTGACTCGCTCGTCTCGAGCACGGAGAAATTGAGAACGAGCACCTTACGTAAAACAAGAATGCAATAGAATGGAAATGCAATCGAAACCAGGAAATTGGAATATGTCTCTCTCTTTCTCTTTCTGTCGGTTAAGAGTTCGAAATTTTACAAGAGACATCTAATTGACTCCCGCAACGTTCATGTATGCTACTCAATTTGTATCTTACTGTCTACTAAAGTAGGGAAATGATGGAAGCTTAGAAGATAATAGCACAGCATTCATTTCGGCGATTACGATGCCACGATCTCGCTGTATTCATTAACAACAGAATTGCGAAAATTGGTACATAAGAGATGTAATTTTCATATAATTCACAAATGTCAAATCTATTTAAACATTAAAAATGCTAATTTAAACATCTGATTGAAGTATACACGTACACATACTCGCGTATATTATAGCAAACACTATAAAACGAAATCTCAATAAACCGAATCTCTCGAATTCATGTTTCGCTTGATTGGTTTCTGCTTAAACCGAGATTCAAGGTTTAATAGAAGACAAAGCGATTATCGTAACCGCACGTGACAATAATGGTATTGACGAATCGTTCAGAAAAGATTATTCATGCTAAAGCAATGTTAATATATTCAACAGCTGGAACATCTAAAGACTTATGCGTATATTAATTAAGCTTGTTTCCCGATTCCTGAGAGATTCCTGAGAGAGTTTAAAGTCTTGAGATTTATTCATCAAATACGATATTGGGATCATTAGATCCCGTTAGATCGTTGTGTGCGTGTGCTATTAGATTTAATACTATTAAGAAGATAATATTTATGATTTTTTTTTATAGTGTTTCTAAAATTCAAGTTTATAAATACATATTAACGAATATGAAAGTTCAGATATCTCAGATAGATACACACGATTCGCAGGTAACTTTTACTTCGAATCTCTCGTTTATCTCGACGAGCGCTCTATCTGGTATTCTTCCTAAATCGCAACCGTACTTTCGCTCATGATCGCGTCGCGAGAGTATAATAGGCGCGTAGATCCAAATAAGATTATACACGTATCTCTTCCTAGTGTCTAGTTGACTGACGTTTGACGCATGACGCGCATATAAAAATTGCGATTTTTTTTTTCACGCACCATCATTCCCATCATAAATTCGCGACGCGATCTCTCATCGCCGCGAGCGCGGAAAAAAGCGGTGGGAACGTGCCGGCACGTAGACAACGGCGATTAATTCTGGCGGTAAAGTGTAAAAAAAGGATGGACTTTCGTAGAGGCACGTTCGTCGTGTAAAAAAGGACGGACTTTTGAAGAGACACGTTCCGATCTCGTCCGTGAGTTAAAGCGCAAAGAAAACGAAATGCGATGAAACTGGTGCGAAGCGGTGCCAGGAGCCAGGCGCGTTCAAGGAGAACCGCAACCGAGGAATTACGTAATTCGGCTTCTTGCGTTCCTCGTATGCGATTGCGATCGTAGATCGAGGAGCGAGCCACTTGGGTTTGCAAATTCGTAATCGATCATCGCGATCGTTCGCTTTTACAACTTCGATTAATCGATGACGAAGTGTAGATCAGCATTCTCTTTTCATTTATTGATAAAACTCGATTAATTTCTTCTTGATTTTTGTATTTGTAAATCTATAAATATTAGATAGTTAATTGCAGCTTAAGTAAGTAATTCTCTCGTTAAATATTCGACTTGTTTTTCTTGTTATAAGAATTTTTAATTCACGAATATTTCGTTTATCTCTGCTTTACAAGAAACATGTTATTTATTTTATTACATATTTATTACATACAAATATAAATCAAACTTGTACTCGCGTCATTTTCTTTTGAAGTAAACTCGCAGCACATTCTGTCGCCCATCATTTGGCTTTCGTTAGACAAGACTCGAGTGCTCATTAAACAATTGCGGAAGCGGCGCGCTCAATCGCGCAACGTATTTTCTCCTTTGTCGTTAATCAATTTCTCTCGTTCGCGAGAAACCGACTCTCTCAAATTAGATTTTTTTCACGAGCCTTGCCAGTGCCTAGATAATCAATGTTTTCGCGATAATGCCAACTCGGAGTATCTCTGTAATTCTCGATAATAAATCATTGCGCGAGGGAGTTATTTCATCTTAATTGAATTGAAATAGCACGAACGAAAAATAGGGCGCGCTGTTTCTATGTTCAATAGTGAAATCCGATAGATCGATTATTTCCCGTGTCGATGAATGTCGTCGTGTATGATCGCTCGTTATTACATGGCGGCCGTTTCCGGTCCCCTTATGGCGACCGATAGAAAGTAAGATCGGTATAAGTACACCGCGAGAATGTAAAAGCACTTTGTACTCGTGTAACGGTCGTGCAAAGGTGAAAATCGGTCATCGTGGGGTCGATGAAATCCGGCGAGATCGGTTACAGACGAACCATAGCTCCCGTGAACATCGTTTCATCGACGTCAAGATCTAGAGATCCGGAGGACCAGAGAATTTTTCGATAAAAAGGGCAAAAGAAAGTTTTACAAAATTAGAATATAAAGATTTGCAAAATATAATAATTAAAATTATTTATTATTGAAACTGATTTTATTGAGGTAAAAATTATTATCTCAAAATTTACTACCGCATCTAAAAGATGTCAATTCTGAGAAAACCAACTTATTATCAAGCATACAATTGCTTATCGAGAATTTTATGAGAATTCATTTAAAGAATATAATTGTGTTCTCTCATTGCCTTAATCACCTTGACATTAATCACCGACAATTTCATACTGACAACGAAAAAGAAACTTCCTCGAGGCTTTAAATAGATGTTTTGTCCATATTTTAGAAGCAACGTGGTTTCAAGGATCATCCTTGAACACGATCCTCTTAATTTGCGGTGAATCATAAGTGCAAATTAATAATTGCATGTGCATGTTCCTCGCAAATTATTCCCGGATTTTATAACCATTTTCTGTTTTGCTATAAACGGAAGTTAAGTTGACTATGATGTTGGATCGTAATGCACAATATCTCCACAAAGATCATTTGTCTTCAAAAACGTAAATTAATATTTCCAGTTTAATTCTATGATTTTTTCAATTTTTATTGAAAAATTCTACTTAAGAATTTTTAAGAAGACTTAGAATTTTAAATGCATATTTATCTAACATATACAATAGTATGAAAACCAGTAAATTACACAAGTATAATTATTATATAAATCAATTCTTTGTTAAATAAAGATATCTTTATTTAATACTTATATATCAGTAAAGTGAGAATCATATTTTCAAATGCCATTAATTATACATGAAAACGTACGATTCAAAATTAGAAATAAAAATGACACAACTCGAGAAAATTATAATTTTTTTTTTTTTTGTTGAATTCATGGACGACATGGTTGCCGTATCTTCAGGATGCTGCTCAGTTTTACCATCTCGACGAGAGCAACGAGACTTGGAAAACGTATTGCGACGAAAGTGGGTTGCCAGTTGCGCGAGGTGAACGCTCTCTGAACAGATTTTCTCTCGTCGAATTGACTGTTATTATAATATTATTTCGTTTGTCAGTTTCTTTCTTCAAGTCAACTCAAGATACTCATCGTCATCGTCATCGGTAGAAAATAGAATTCTGACTCACTCATCTACTTATATGTAATGCTCTGCCCTCGTGGCCGACTCTTCCTTTTTTATACGTGAGAATCGTCGATCGGTGATATAAACGAATGTATCTAGACGAGTTTTTTTTTTCTGTCCATTGAATAGATTCTGTTCTGCGTCTCAGACAGAACGCTGCGCATTATGATTATTAACTTGTGAAGGAAATGGCACGGACACTTGAATATATTTAGCTCGCACGCAAGACTTCTTGTACAATATCTTTTATGCTAAGTGAATTCAAGTGGTTACGCTATTTACTCCATGTATAAGAGTTACAATTTCATATATATATATCACACATATATTTTTATATGTATATTATTATAGAATCAATGTACGCATTTCTTTTAATGAAGGACAAAATTTTTAATTTTAATTTTAAAACAGTCAAGGAGCTGTTTAATTTTGAAAATCCAAGTGTCTTAATTAATAAAAATTTCTCTCAAGCCAAGAATAGACGATCTAGTCTCCTTAAATTAATTTTAAATATATTTTACTCTATAAATAATAAATATAAAATTAAAGATGCATAAACATGATACAGATAACAATAAATATTAATAAAGTTAATAAAACTAATAAAGATAATATATAAATTGTCTATAATTTTATTAATGAACAGACAAAGCTATCTCATATTTCTGCCTATCTTTCCGTATCAATAATAAATCAATTTACAAAATACATCAATAATAATAAATTTAGTTTACAAATGTCTCTCTTGATGAGACGTCGCGATTGAAAATTGCAACAATTCGCGTCGCATCGTTTCGCAATACCACTACACGCATCCAGCACCGTGTCTTAAAGACGATAAAGTAACTATAATGTTTCGCTAATTGATAGATCGAAGGTAGCCGGTGCGTTTTCTAAAGAAAGCCATTCGCCTTACGATGGAGTCATCGCTGCGGCAAATTACAATGGCAATTTCTTCCATGTCGCACGCTTCGTGAATCCTGAACGGGTGGAAACATAGTTCTCGTTTCCCTTTTTCTGCGGGATTTCGTGCCACGATGGTTGCACATCGCGATATACACAGGATAATTATTCTGTAATACAGCAAGCCTAGAAAAGAGTGACACGTATCGCGTGTTGTAAATGCAACGTGTTGCATTTCATACACGCGTATGTGTGTGAAAAGCTATGGAAGAAATTTAGCATATCTCTGACGATTAACGGATACGGTTAATAATCACAATTGTCGATTTAATTGACCAAATAATTATTATTGTACATGTTATAGAGAAATATTCGCTTTAAACGAGAGGTTGCAGCTAGCAATATGTGAAGATATGTATCGTATCTACTTCGACATGAAATTTTATGCGCTTTGAGCACAACGTGCGAGAAGCGATGTAGATCAGCAGATCTTTTCTCTCTCTAAAATTGAACTAAACTGAATTTAAATGGAAAATTAATTATTATGAAACGAGAAAGTATTATATTTAATTGGAAATAAATTAACGAGTTTCGTGTATGATAATATTTTAATTGTCTATCTGATAAATTTTAATCATTTTTTCTTTATTATATTTTCTAGAAACTTTTCAGACATCTTGTAGAGATTTATAGAACGTCTTTCTCGTCTTGTTTGAGGTTGTTAAAGCATGCCCGGGAAATTGTAATTACTTACTAAGAGGCGATACGTTCTCTAATAAAGCTGTGAGATGAACGGTGCGTCAGCCTCCTTCATCGCGTTCTCATCGTTATACGCGAAATTAGTATCGCAATTTATTTCGCAGGACATGCATACACGAGGCGCTATCTCTTTGCCCAAGTTATGTATAACGCACGTTCCCGCAGTTTATCGAGTTTTATTCCCATTCTAACTAGACGATTGGGTTGTCTGTCGCTCTCGTCCGGTCGTGGAATCCTTTCTACATCCTGGGCACAATTTCCCCGAGTGGAAAGTGCTTAGTCGTGTTCCCGTTTCTTCGCGTCCAGATTATTGCCGGTTAAATCTTTTAAGTATACTGGCGTGTGATGACTTGATGACTTTAGCAATTATTATATTGAACATAAAAAACGTATACGTGCATATAAAAGAGATTATATTATTTGTTTCAATATTCTTACAATTCTTCGATATATTTGATAACAACTTTTAAAATAATATTATTTAAAAATGATAATCAGAAGAGAATTAAATTAAAAATTAATTTTAATTATATTAAAAATGATACTTTTAGCTGTTTACAATTCCATAAGATTTCCGGAAAGATCGTAGTAAGAAGATTGTGTCATAAAAATAACCGCTGCATTGTTGCGATACATTTCATTGCGTTGGCAGACATACCAAATGTTAGTTATGATCCACAATTGTACAGTTGTTGCAATGCGCGTTTCTTGCACAGAACTATAATCATTCATTACCAATCGGCCTATGCGTTAGGAAGGAAAGACACCTAACAGCCGTGATATTCGTGGGGAGAAGCATTTCAACATATTAACGCCGCGTTCGCGGTAATCCCTAATTTAGCAGACATTTTACCGGATGCGATGAGAACACAGGACGAAATGGCACGCTTGGATTGGCAAGTCTCTTGCACAAAATCCAGTAATTGCACAAGACCCAGAAACGCAGTCGACAAGAAGAAAAATGCGTTTTTACAAAATAGATATTAATTTACATTATTGCAGTTATTATAATCTTATTATCGTGAAAGATATTATAAGATTTAAACAAGAGAAGTGGTTTGCATGAAATTATTATCGGAGAAAGTCAGCGTATCTCTAACTACGATAGCTCTGAGTTTATTTGTACAAAGAGTATCCCGTTTCTCTACCACAATATTTATTATTATTTTAATCAGTTTGTGATTTTTAAAAAATATATATTTTTCTAATTTTATATATATAATATTAATTTTTATTCAAATGTATGTATGATATCTCTCGTGAAAAGAAACATACGAAATCAAAATAAGACTTTACTGTTTCGTTTATATTCAAACGTTTTCCTCTTTGCGTGCGATTTCCATCGTTGGTGAAGTCACAGTACAATAATATAAAGCGAATTTACTTTCACTGGTGACCCGATGTCGCGACCAGGAAGACGGGTTGCATCAACGAATGATGATTGCCGCGGCGATATTTGTCCAGCTTTCGAAGCCTCGAGGAATACTCATCTTTTTTCATCAGTATTTTTTAAGTTTCTCTCACAAAAAATAAAAAGTTGCAGAGTGATCTATTTTCTTTTATCGAAGGAGAATAATTTTGTTTGACTTTTAATAGATTACTAATATTAGAGTTATAATCTGGAGTGTATTGATACATCGCCGATATAAATACAAACTTTTTCAACGTCTGTGATACTTATATATATATTGTCTTCCATGTATTTTGTAATTAGATTTAATTATTGGCATTATATATTTAAATACAGATATCTAAACACAGATATGTTGTCGATATAAATATAAAAAGAATTATAATTTAATTTATAAATATAATTTAATTAAATATAAAATAATATATTTATTTGTGAAATTAATTTTTTTTATAGCAAAGACATGCGATAATGTGCATTCAAATAAACGGTACAAGTTGTACTCTCCAAAAAATTATTTTTTACGAAAGCTTCAAAGGATTTAAAGAAGATTACTTTTTTTTACAGGAGTCTGTCGAATCGAAGGATTCTCTGCAAAATCTCGCTGCACCAACGAAGAAGGAAGTTGATTCCGATACTAAGGACATGAAAGTCCAAGGAGATGGAGAGAACAGTTCAAAATCTGACAGCGACAGCAGCGATGATGATGACGATTACGATGACGATGAATTCCCTCCCGTGCACATTAAGCTTCCTCTTCAGTTGGATCTCGACGATATTGCAGGCGTAAATATATCATCTTATAATTCTTACACAAATTTAGCCATATTTTTCACACACGTGCTTCACAAATATATTAATAATAATTATCATATAATAAAAATTTTACATTATAGTTCTATAAAAATTTTTGTAGCATCCATTTTTTTTTGCAAAGATACTGACATTCGAGCCGTTCCTTGAATTGTGATTGTGATCTTCCAGACGCTAATTCAGCAAGCTCGCAGCAGAGTTTCATGCGTGGTTGAAAGACGACGGGCCGATGAGGTGACGGACGGAACTAACGACAACGGTTTAAATAACAGTACTGATCCGCAACGTTTCCAAAGACTGAGCGGCGAACGGGTTGCTATTCTTTGCGAATCAGGCAGTCCACACCACGAGTAAGTAAAAGTAGAGGAGAATATATAAGTCGAGGTGTTAAATGAGTGAATGATATTAAGTCATGATCTAATTAATAATAAAGTACCAAGAGACAATATTATTCGTCGCAAAATTGGTAGGTAGATGGAATAACTTTGCATTGCAAAAAAGCATTTTTACACTTATCAAATAACAAAAAAAAAAAATAATAAAGAAACAACGGAAACGAAGAATTAAATATTTTTATATGAGTTACTGTAAATAATATAAATAATAGAGCGCAGCGATAACGTCTTTATTATTAATGTTTCTGTTTTTGCAGACAACAGGAGCAGGAAATGCTCACTCCGATCATCGTGCCTCTAGGCACCGTGCAAATTCCTCTTCAGTCCCAGGAACCGAATCCGGGTTACCATCAGTATCAGATACACACCCAGTATCAAGTTCCCGATATGCAGCAATTGCCACTCAGCGACCCACGAGGATTAAATCACATCCCACCGGGTGTACTTCCACCTGAGCTCCGTAATCTTCCTCAACTGACAATGGAGATGAGACCGCCTCGAATGGGTCCGCAGATGCCCATGATGGCACCTCAAAACAATCCGATGGGACCACAGGTGAGTTTTGCCCGTCGAGCGATATAAATAAACTTGGCGCTGTCATAGATATAATTCATTTATTAATAATTTATTCAGCGCAATGATCAATTATTTTATATTGATGATGCAGGTCGAGATGCGTCAGATCCCTATCGAACTGCGTCACTTCCCGATGGATCCGCTGAGAGGAATGCGACCAATTGCTCCGGAGCCTCGTCAGGAACCGCAGATCTCGGTGATGTATCAGCAGCAGCCCGAGCAAATTCCCAATACTTACAACCAGGAGCAGCAAGGTCCGGTTATGATGCCCCCGCCTCCTCCGCAAGCCGAGGCACAGGTCCAAGATAACAGGATACATCAAACGTCGCCCGTGATGATCCCGCAGACCGAACAGAGACCACCCGCCCCGCCTCAGGTCGCGCCTGAGAAGCCACGCTCACCATTCCAAGGCATTCCCTTCGAAATCAGAAGAATAATTCAACAGGTACCGTTGGAGATCAAGAATATCATCCAGCACATCACTGGAGAAGCCAGACCGTTCCCGGTCCAGGTGCCAGATGGAGCACGTCGTGAGGTAAGTTTGCTTATTTGTTTATGTTAAATCGTAAAACGTTTCGAAAGAACGTAAAAATCATAATTTCACATACGTCTTAGGTAACGATAAAGTTATGCAAGAATTTGGATATAAAATTAGCGATATAAAATCTTTACAGTAAATTCTCTGGAAAATTGTATGACAAGTAAACGTTAGAACGTGTTCATTACATATATAAACTTACATTGTAATGCTAATAGGAACTCAAGCCGTTCCCCGAAAACGCGAGACCAATACCATTAGGACCGTTCCCACTTCCGATGGAAGTGAGAAATTTGATCGAGCATGGAAACATTGAAGGTCGCCAACGCCCGGATGGCGGCGACGAGCAGCAGGAAGCGAAACCTTTCCCAGGCCCAGAGGATGAGGGTGACGAAGTCGAAAGAAACTTCCCCGTACCTGTGGAGATTCGCAATATAATTCACCAGGTAAAATAATAAACACATTAACGACACAGTATACAAGTATATATATATTTTATTGTTTAATTATCAAATAACTGCATATGGTACCGGATTCTTCGACTATTTAATACAATTCTATATGAATTTTATTAATCTATATATATTATACTTCTTATTTTAAAAAATCGATTACACGATCACCAGAATATATTTATTCAATTTTAAGACATTCTTTATTAAAAAATAAAATTATGTGTTTTAATTAATTTCTAAAGTATAAAGATAATAAATTTTAAATAATTAATATAATTAATAATACATATGAGAATTATTTGACTATTATATATTTAAAACTAAACTGGAATCTTTTTCTTGTTTCTTTACCGAAGCATTGGATAATTTTATACAATCATTCTTAATAAGAACTTGACAAAAATAAGCAATTAAGAGAAAACAATTTCTGGAATCATAGGTCGTAGAGGGTCGTGCTTTTCCGGTTTCGAGATTTGCGTTAAGACCAGTCGAATCCATGGAGGTACCGGTAGAAGCACGTGCTGAAGTATCCGATGGCCAGTCTACGGACCAACAATCCGAGCAACGGCAACAAGAGCCCCACCAGGAGGTACATATGATGATTCAGCAGCAGCAGCAGCAGGAACAACAACAGCAGCCGCAACAACAACAACAACCACAACAACAGCCAATGCAGGAGGAGGAAACTCGCCCGCATTGTAAGTAAAAATTTATTTAGATTTGGATTTTTGATTACTATTATTAATCCATTAATAATCGCAAAAATCTATTTTGGAGAAAATTTATTATGAACAATTTGATTAGAAAGTGTAAAATACGTGTTAAAGAGAGAGAGAGAGAATTATAAACGGATGTACATATTACAATAACTAAACTCCAAAATTAATAATAAAAGAATATCCAATTATTCACAGATGTGCAACCACGTTCTGTGCGCTCCGTGCCAGACGAAGTCTTCCTTCATCGTCGCGAGAAACGCGTGCGTCGTTGCGCCTGTGACTGCGCGTGCTAAAGGATGCAGCCGACTGCACTTCCGTGCGTGTGTTGGACGGAACAAGATTTTAAATTCCGTCTAAGATAAGAGATTAAGAAGAAAAGAATTCTAAAATCGCGTCATCGACGCACACTTTGGTCAAACGATTGCAATCGTTGCGGTTTTAAGGAATAAAACAAATGCAAGGAAAATAGTTGCATATATACTCATTAATGTTGCAATCTTCTTGTATCAAATTTTCCTGATCCAAAGTATATCATTATAACAATAATGTTCGAATAATTTTTTTTTTAAGTTATCCCGGATTCCGAGGTTTTCGATTGACGATAATTTCGATAGTTGACGATTATATGATCGAGGAGTAATATCCGATTTCAATGACAACGCGTAATTGATTTCAGTATATTTAGCCTTCTCTATTGGCTAAGAGTATGAGATAAAAAACCATTTATAAAGATATAACTGTTATATATAAATGTTAAGATATATTTTAACTCGCGAACTGTTGATCAGACAATAAATAATAGTTTCCAAATCGACTCGATTGATTATATCGTTATATTCTTTCATAGAGAGAGAAAAGTAGAAAGATAGTTTAGTGATCTGTGATTCTCCTATATAAATCTCCTTGTGAAAACTCTATGTAAACAAGCATGGTTTTATTTTAAAGAATGATTAATTATTAGACATTTTTCTGTACAATAATCTCGTCTTTATGTTTCGTTATTAATTTTGCATTTTTCTTTATTTTCTTCATATCCCCATCTCACCCTTCCAAACGGTAGAGAAAAATAAAGATCAATTTTTTTTTTAATGTAAAAGCTACCCCAAAAAAAGGCACTGTGTATTATGTACTTTAGTTTTGATTAAATTACTTACGAAAATACATTCCTATAGATTGTTTGCGTTTATCGACAAATTAATTTTAAGCTTTGAGTGTTTTATTGAATTATGTTCTTTATGTACTATGTTTTTTTCTTTTTCATGACAAATAATAAAGTGATACAATATTGATTCAATTGATACCTTATAGTACATCTGAACGTATACGAATCTTTTGCACATTCTAAGATAATAAAAGATTAAACATGTCGCAACAGAAGGAACAAAAGAAAAAAAATTTATTATATTTTAAATATATTTTATTTAATATTTTTTTAAAGATCTTTTAAATATAATACATCAAATATTTCGCAGTTGACAAACATTGTTCGGCGCACGTTTTTTGCTGTATTTAACAGACCATTATATGCATTCAACGCAATCATTTTCGATTATAATTATGTGATGCTTTAATAATTCGTGCGATTCATTATTTTCTGCGATTGTTGTTTCGTAAATCTTTTGAAACGATAAATATTTTTCTAAGGTATTCCTCGCGTGCGCGTAGACATTTATTCTAAATTTATTCTCTTTATAATTGCTCGTTATTTTCGGATTAAAAGCACGCATACACACACACACACACAAGTAATAGACACAATAATCGGCTAAATACAGTTTAAGGAAAAGTAATAATTAATCGTTTACTAGAATGATTAATTCGATACTTAAGAATCAAATTATTCCGCAGATATTTATCTTGTAATACATAAAATATTTCGTGACGACTGTGAGTGTGAACTATACACAACATAGCGCGCTATTGTTTACATTTCTACGTGTCCTTGTTATTTGTTATTATTGTTATTGTATTGAGTTTTGATTCAATAACAGTTGTTGAGGCACGCTCTGCTCCGACGAACAGTTCGGCCCGAATCGGTTAGAGTTCGGTCGATTGTTTTGGAATCGTCGTTCATGGGTCCCTTTTCTTGTACCGTCTACCAGCAATTAGCATTAGTGTATCGCATTAAGGACATCTGACTAGGTTAATTAGGTCCGATTTTCGCTCGCTAGAAAAGAAGTTGACCCCATTTCCTAAATTGTTTAGATTTTTAGCATCTAAGAACTGAGTTCTTTTTATTCTCTTTGAATTTGATTCTCTTTCTGACTGATGTTAGAAATTTGATGGTTTGTTTGAAATCGTTCCTATTAAAGTTCGAGTCGGTCTTCGATGTGGACATAGACGGATAAGAGTTGAGCGAATCTCATTTGCATCGATCCCATCAATCGATTTCGTCTTTTTCCGCTTCTCGGTGAATTCCCGACTTGTCGACTTGAAGTGTGATTCTCGTATGAAACGGGGTTCAATCGTGCCAAAATTCGAAAGTGCGAGAGTGTCGTTCAAAATATTGCGTGTACAAATGCAGGAGTAATATTCTTTAATAAAAGTGCGGGAGTGCCGTTTAAAATATCGCGCGTGTGAATCAACCTGAGAGGAGGAGGAGGCTTAGGAGAGGCATCGGGCACCGGTGAAGCAACCCTATGGTAAGTAATTTGTTATTTATATATTAATTATTTATTAATTGTGTACGTATAATTTGAATTAAACAATTAATCGCGTAATTTGATTTTTTATTTATATAATTTAAACAGGAGAGAATTAGAGACAAAAAATTTTTATATAAAAGCTATAATCTTTATTTTTTATAATGTTATTTTTATCATTATATTTTTTGTGTTATTATATTTTATAAAAATCTATATTGTTGTTGTATAAATTGTATTCTTTATTATATTATATTGTTTATTACGTATTTTTTATTATATTACGTTTTGTAATTATATCATATTTTATAAAATGATATAACCTGTGTATTTAAATAAAATAATTATAATAAAAATTTTATATATCTCCTCGATGGGAAGTATCTCCACTTTAACGAAGGCTTTTGCTAGGTGAGAAGATTTGAGTACTCTGATGAACCTAAAGAGCTATGCTGGCGGTAATGTAGTTACCGGTAGGGTCATCTATGCCGGATAGGTCGAGGGGAAAAAGTCAGACTAAGATAGATACCATAGATTGCCATAAAGTATTATATTTATTATATTAATATTTTTAAATAAAATAAAAGTGTGAAAAAAGCAATAATTGAGAGAATAGAGAAAAGAAAGTTTTAGTCGTCTGAATGTTTTTTTCAAAATGCCTGAAGACAAATGGTCGCAGAAGATTCCGATAGGCATCATAGGAAGGAAGAAAGCGCGACAGACTCCTACAATCTTGAGACAACAGAATATGATAAATCATAACAATCCGACTTAAAAAAGAGAAAAATATTTTTTGGAAAAAAGAAAAAAAAACATGAATTCTGCGTAATATCATTATAGAATTTATTATATTCTCTTTTTGCGATTCTTATATTTTTTTTTCTTTAAATAGGTATCTATTATGAGCGTGTTTTCTTCCTTTACGCAGTAAATTTTTTCCAATTTTTGTCAATGTAGCATGACGCTTTGCGTCATAAATATAATGTCCTAATTTCCAAAGAAACACATTTGCAACATTCCCGCGTTTCTTGCATTAAAATGTTCCTCGAAAACCTTGTGTTTTGCGAGCATCTACGCAGAATGCGGAAATCATTGCGATATTTCTTGACGTCCTTAACTCGAGAAAGCAAAGAGATGCATGTATATGCAATTTAGTATAATTACATATATTATCATTATCTTTTTTCTCTACATCTTGCAGGTCAATGCCGAATAAAAATCCACAGGTTACAAGTCGCGTAATATATTCCGATAAATCGCTGAAAATACTAATTACACACACATACACTTCTTCCTATAATTATAACTAAAAGTATGTCGTTTATTTTCTATTCTCGTATTAAATTTATCAATTTTTTATTTTAATTAATTCTTTCTCGCGATAAAGAAATTATTGCAAAATAACGCCAAATAATTTTGTAAAAGCCGTATTAACAGAAAAATGAAACAAGTAAAACTAAGCAAGCTAATTAAACACACACACACACAGCACAAACTCAGCAAGTTTGATAGCATATTGTACATTCCAAGTTGATTTTATAACATATTTGTTTAATAAAAAGTAATTTTATATTAAAATATATAGTTTTAAGACTATACTTTATTTTATATTAATAATACCTTGATGTATTTGTGAGACATAATATATTCTTTAAAAATAAAAATTATTAATATAAGAAAGAATTTAAAGAATTAGTCGGATATTTTTTTAAGAAGAATATATGTATAGAAACTTATATTCCCGTTTTTTTATATCTCTTAGATTTTCACGGCTCGATATTAATAAAATAATTGGAGATGTTGGTATCTTGACCGTATTCGAAAAAATATGCAATTCTGAAATTCTCCATGCGCATCATGATGCACTGATTAAAGTGCATTACTTGCTGCGTAACGGAATACGCGTCTCAGGATGTTTAAATCAAATCCTTGAAGCCGAATAATCAATTCGCGGCACAGACATATGAATTGACATAATGTTGGCGAAAAATCGAACGTAGAACGCGAGACCGCCCGCGCGATCAGCGAGATTTTCTTGTCAGGATTCATCGAGAAAATTATATAAGAGCGCGCGTTTGATTAAATTAAATTACATCGTACGCAAAACGCAAGGCAAGACGTTCGATGCTTGCACACATTACATACGAATGTGATTATCCTTCGCGAGTATATTATTAAACAATCATCTTGGAAAGCGGGCCACGCATGACAATGTAATTGGATCATCGCGAGCGGTTAAATCGCGTTTCTTCGTCTATTAATTTTCGCGATTAGGTCGGTTGCTTCGGTTCAACTCGCCGGTGTCACGCACGAGATGTTCCTCGTGCGGCCAGATGATTATCAGGCCAGAGAACCGATTCACATCGCCAATTAAAGAAGGTACATACTTGCCGCCGGAGACTTATACATATGTATGTATGCGGGGATTATGCGCCGCTGTTGGATTCATTTTTCCGCTAAGCGCCAGCGAACGTACATATTTGCATACATTCTCGACGGAAATCGAGTTTTGTGGTCGTCCGTATCACTTTCGCGGTTCTTCGTACGGGATTGCGAAATCTCTTGTCACGAAAACATGATTAATTGACAATTAAATCCGAAAGTACGGTTTCGATAACCTTTAGCATCACGATTTAACGTGATCGATTTTTAGCTATCATTTCCTCAATAAATTTTGATTTCAATATTTACTTTCTAATTTAATGCTTTATTTCTTAGAACGACTAATCGCAATATTTTTTATTTTTTTTTTTTGGCAAACATTTTTAACATTAGAAATATTTTCGAAAATTATCGTCGTATATCACAGCGTTAAAGTTATACCAGTATGAAGCCGGAATATTTTTTGCGGTCAGGTTATTCGCTCAATTTATATTGTCACGCGCGAACACCTACGTCTTGGTAATTATCGAATTGGTATACTGACCCGAAATATGCGCATAAAATGCATTAAAAGCTGAAGATTAGTTCCGTCCTGTTAATATTTCGTAAGCGCAGAATAAGTGTTTTAGCCTCCTATTTTCTTTCATTGCTATACATTGACGTATTATTGTTAAACCAAGAAATCAGGAAAAATATCATTACGATGATACGATGATACATATAAGTTAATAAAGTAGCAATGATTGTGTAATAAGTTTAATATAAGATATCTGATATATCGCGGAGAGATTAATTCAAGTTTATTTTCATAGCAACATTGTATAATCAGCTGACTGGGGATTAAATGAAGGCAGAAGAAGCAATTAAACGCAGCTTAAAAATTTTTTGATCTCGTATCAGTTGAGCGAAATGACTCTCTTTGCCGGCGGCAATTAAAAATATCGAAGCGATTCTCGAAGGAAATTATGTACAATTTCTTTCAGCATTTAATGATCGCTTTCTATGAGCGAAATATTCCGCGAGCAGTTATGGGTTTCGTGCGAAAAATGAACGGGGAGGAAAGATGAATTTATGCAGATACTCTGCTGCAACGGATCAACCGGTTTAAAAGCAACTGTTACGAAACGTATGAGTAGTTCGAAAAAATCAAGTATCGAGAGTCTGCCTTGACAGAAATTGTCGTTTAAATCTTTAGCCTTTCCATTTTCAAATTAAATTAATATATCAAGATAAGAGCATCATATATCATATTGCGTTGCTTATCTCCGCTTTACATAATAGAAGATCTAGGTATGCTATATATTATATAATTAATAGCACGCGACATCGTCGCCTATTTGGGAGATCGTCTCTTTTCACTGAAGATTAGAAAGTATATTAATTGAATATTAAATAACTAGCCATATTCAATATCGTAAAACGCCGATATTTATGATTATTATTATTTGACCAAATTTTTTCTCTTTATAAAGTGCATTCGTTATACTTAAATTAATAATTAATTAACCTATTTATTTGATTGGCAATAAAAAATTAAAATAATTTATCTATATTAAGAAAACAAATTAAAATTATCTATATTTCAATATCATTTTGTAGAGAGTTAAATTCTTCAAAATTATTACTATCAAAACAGATTTTACGGAACAGTAGATAAAACGAGAAGCGAGTACAACGTGTTACATCGTTGATTCCAGGATGCGTTGCATACGCGTAAGATTTAAAATGATCAATACAAATTTAATGCATTTAACGAGCGCACTGCTTTCTGACTGTTACATATTATTGTCCATTAGCGATTGCAAAGGCCAACGAACCCTGGACATCGAGACCTTTCTCTCGCGTGAGTCAAGGTACCTTTGCTCTACTTAAGGCATACTTAAGAGATCCGGTGGCAACCCCTTTTTCTCTTCGATACAGTATCCATTGGCCGACATTCACCTTGGAATTTCTGCCTCTACGGTTTCTGCTTTGCAGAACCGTGCTATTGAAGGTCGTAGAATTTTAGCATCTTTGCGCGATATTCTCATTATTGAACTTTAATTTAATCAGGAATTTTGATGAGATTAATGGACTGGCAAAAATGAAGAAATATTAATAGAACTTATGAAGCAATGAAATTTTCAAAAATAACATTAATTTGTTATAGAAAAAAAACGTTATCTTTAATTTTTTTTAAATTATCTTTACACATTGCATATTCTATACAAATTGTAGCGCAGATATTTATTCAGCGGAATTCGTAAAACTTTATTAGTAAAACCATTTTCATTCTCGTATTTGGATAGAGAACTGTATAATTAGACATAACGATATATTCGTATTACTTAACAATATTTTATCTAAAAATCAATCCCCGTGTCAAAAAGCTATTACCCTTAAATTGACAACCGAAAGTCGGCAACTTCGATTATAAAATTCAGTAAGCTGCAAAAACGGAATAACGCTTGATATTCCGACTTATAATGATTCTAGCAGGCGTTCGTTCGATAACCCTACGAGATACCGTTGGCGAAACCGGAAGTGGCAGACACTCAGTATTCAGTGTCAATGCCACGAAATTGCTCGGGACCTTCGCTACGGAACGAGAAGCACCTGGTATGTATGAGAACCTTGCTTCTTCCGCAGATCTCGTTCGCTGTAAAATCATACTGCTTAAAAATTGTACAAAGATTTAATTATTATTCTTTAATAGATAGATTGTCACTGTTTAATATATTTTATGTGATTAGAGTTAGGAATATAAGACTCTTCCATAAATCGATTGAGAAGATAAATGCTGAGTTAATTTTGAGTAAATGAATAAAATGCAAATTATTTCGTTTTATTATACGAATTGAAGCTATACCGATTAAGCTAGAAACTCGATCATTTCACGCTTTAGTGGGATTCAATAATCCAAGGTACCCTCAATCGTGTATAGATATTATACATGATCCGCCTCGTTGTTTACTGCGCGTGACTTGGTGCAAGACCGTGTTTCTTGACCGGCGGTTCTTTCGAGCAGAAAGCTCGGACGCGATATATATATAGGGCGTACCTGGCATCACGCGCTTACCACATATCTCTCTCCAGTGAATTTAAAATTTGATTTCAATTTAGCCAAGTTTTCCGTTATGACGTAGTCTCTCCGTATATATCTAATTTTTAATATTATCATTAAACACATATATATATATATATATATAATTTTTACTTATTATTCCATGAATTTTCAAGCCGATGAAATTGACGAGAATGAAAGCCGCGGAGAGTCATTAAACTCCCGCCAATTAGCTTCGCGCGGTTATCAGGGAGAGAGGCGCGATAGCTGGCAAGTAATAAGGACGCGAGCTCTATCTGCTCGAGAAGGTCTAATTTAAACTCCCCCATACAAGATTTAATTAAACAAATCGACTCGTCAGATCGTGCCGCCGCTATCCTGAAAAAGAGCTTGCCTATTTAAGAAAGGGAAGATCTCTCTCGCTGTGCACTACGAGCGCATCTAATGTACACAAGTCTCAACTCGAATTAATTAGATTAACGATAAGGGAGTAAGTGTGTTACGTAATTGCGCCGACTAGCGTTTTCCGGTTTCCGTAGCGGAAACGCGGTTTGTTTTGTCACACTGTCATAATCGACGCGGTATGAAATGAGATTATTCCAGTGAAATTAGCTAGTCGTAATCTCAACTCATTGAAATTATTCGATTTCAATTCCCTCTGATTCAATATCGAAATAACGGAAATCATTATATTATACGCGATGATCATCTTTGATCCAATTTTTTTTTTTATATTATGTTTGAGATGCTTATCCAATTATTTTATAAGACGACTGATTGATATTTTATACACGTCATACGCGCATGATGCATCAACCGTTGGTCGATATCGATCACGATGTAAATGAAATAAAATCGCTTTCCGGTCCTCGCTTCTCCGTCACAAAGATGACGACGTTCGATTACTCAATTTGCTTACACAACACTACGACCGTTACAGAGTTTACCGTTATAGTCTCGATCGGAGAGATAGAAAAAAAAAATAATCGGGAAAATTTCTAAACAATGTGCCGACCTTCAAACGGGTCTCAGAAACCCGATGGAGTTGGAAGTCGAAAGGTTCTAGCGTGAAAGTCAAGGCCAGCTGGTTGCAAGCTGCAGGTTTCATCTTGTACACCGGACGGGTTGTATTATTATTATTATTATTATTACTATTACTGTGTGATTTTGCGCGGATTTATGGGCACGTTCGGTGAAAGCGAATTGTCAGGCACTTTTGCGAAAATTGCTCTCCGTCCGTCCGTTCTCGGGTAGATATTAGATGCGGTTTAAGATTTCGTCGACCGATCGCACGAAGAAGCTGCCGCTCAATTGATTAAAAGAAAATAAAATTAAAAAAAAAAATGGCATACGATCGTCCGTAATAACTCGGTGTTAACTCGGCTTGATAATTTATAATTCCTCTTCGTGATCATTTCAATTTCTCGAAAGAGAGCGCGGAAATCGTATAATAAAATAATTACAAGTTGAGGATAAATATGGGTGAAAGTAATGATGTGTCAAAAATTTATTTGAAATTTGTTCTTGCGGAATATAAAATCCTTGGCCTGAAAATTATGTGCATGAAGAAGGTGTGTTAAAATATCGTGATAAAACGCTTTCACTCATTTAATGATTTGCGTAAAAAATCGAAAGATGTTTTTTGAGATAAAATTTGACGAATCTACATTTTAATATATTTAAATAACATCTCTTACAAATTTCGTATTTTTTATTGGCAATTTTACAACGTCCACTGTTTCCAAAGGAAATAAAAATGCATATTGATAAATTCAGTGTGAATATATATTTTATTTCATATGTGCGATACAATTTCTTATAAATGTTTGCAAATTAAAAATAACGTATGCCGATTAATTTTCGATATATATATTTTTCGAGAACATTAGTGGATATGTGTAGGAGTCCTGTGGCTTAAAGGATATCAGTTTTATTAAATATCATCAAAAACACCGCCTTGCATCTCTCTCAAATTATTCTCGTAAATATATAAGCTGGTTCCAAAGCCGGTATTGAGACCGTGAAAAGCGCCGTTTTCCAACTTTTGGAACGGATTCTTGGATATATCCAGGATGTAAAGACTGCCCAGATTTTTGCAGGCGCCCTTGCGAATCTCGGATATTTTATTTTCCGAAAGCCAGAGACGCCTTAAACGACTCAGACCCTCGTAGCTATCGCCTTCTATGGTCGTCAAGAGATTCTTGTTCAAATACAGATCCCGAAGAGTGGGCAGATTGAAAGCGCCGCGCGTTATGCTAGAGATTCTGTTTCCGGTCAATGACAGAGTGAATATCGGGGCTTGAACAAAACTGCCTTCCTCGAGCACGTCGATCTCGTTATAATCGAGATGCAAGGAGTTCACGGACGACGGAAGATCGGCGAATTTAGCTTCCGCGATGTTGTTGTGAGCGAGATTCAGCTCCTTCAGAGCCGTCAACTCGGCGAAGGTGCCCTTTCGCAAATCGCGTATAGTATTGCGATGAAGATCGAGCGTCG
>NW_021851167.1:121678-127415 GCF_003651465.1 Formica exsecta
AGCGTCGTGAGAGTCGTCAAACCTCTAAAAGCGGAAAGCTCGATGGTCGTTATATTATTGTTCGTCAACGTTAGCGATCGCAAGGATTCTAAACCTTGAAAGACGCCGTTCTGCAACGCTTTGATTTCGTTGTCGTCGAGATTCAAGTACAACAGACGAGAGAGCTTGGAGAAAGCGTTGTCGGAAATAGACGCTATGCGATTTCCGCTCGCGACGAATTCCGTCAGAGTGTCCGGTAAACTGGAGACGAAGTTGAGACTTTCCAGCTGATTATCGGCAAGAAACAACCCACGTAATTTTATTTTTTCAAACGCACCCTCTTCGATCTCCTGGATCAAATTACTTTTAAAGTTGAGTCTCTTCAGATGATCGTTCTCGATCACTTGGCTCCGAATCCTACGGAATCTATTGCCCCAAAAGTTTACGTACGTCACATTAGCTGGCAGATCGTTCAGCGTCTCCTTTGTGATCTCGGTGATTTCGTTGCTTGACAGATCCAAGGAAGAGATCGGCAGCGATCGCAGCCGATACCAGTTTTTCTGGAAACCGCTGATGCCTCGCTCGCGAAGATTCACTCGCGTCACGTCACCGTCAATTGACACTTGAACGCATCCTTCAACGAGCTCTTCATCCTTCTCAAAAATCGCCAACGACGTCACGATCCCATCGGACTTGCAGATTTTCACTCGAGTGTCCTTGTTAAGAGTTTGGATCTCTTCAGACTTTACAACTAGCTCTTCAACATCGCGCTCTGCGCTGTCGACTTCCTTTTTCTTTTCTTCGCTCTTCTCCATGAAATTTCCCTGATCCATCGTCGCTGCTAATCGCTTCAGCTCCTCTTCCTTGAGGAAGGAGTTGGTAAACACGCCCGTGCTGATACTCCAGAAGACATTCCCATCAGTGAGAATCTTGACGGATCTGGTGAGACCGAACAGATGTCCTCTTCCGAGATGTTGGATAGGATTGCGTGAGATATCCAACAACCGCAGATTTTCCAGGCCAATAAACAGATTTCGGACGTTCGATATTTGATTATCCGACAGCGACAAGTTCCTCAATTTTGTTAGATTGGAAAAAACAAAGTCCGGCAAAGAAGTGAACAAATTGTCGGCTAATATAAGTGACTCCGTGTCGAGCACGTTATCGAAAGTGTTTTTTTCCAATCCGCGAATAGAGGAATTTGACAGGTCTAACTCCGTACAATTAGAGCCTTCGATGAATCGAATGTCTGTCAGAATGCCGTTATAGACATCTAGAATTAGATTTGAAGATGTTTCGATGATCATTCGTGAATCTAGAGACGCGCTCGCCACTAGAGGCAGCAAACATATGATGAAGGACAGCATCGCGATCTCTCCTGAAAGCAGTTGATGAATTTTCCTTTTTCTTTCACGAAATAAAATCTCTCGCGTTTCTATTCATTGTACGATCGCGTTTATAATATTAAACTATGCACCATAAATTTAGAAATAATCGCCTATTAATAATTCGATACAATTATTTCGTAATAAGACTAATAAAAATTTTAATACGCACGAAATAGATAAAAAATTATTCGAGATTTCTTTTTCTCTAAATAACTTTAATTTTCCAATTTTTTTTAATGTACTTTGTTTCAAAATAAACATAATCATCGTGATGATAATTAATTAGAAAATAATTAGGTAGAGAGTATATATATGTTAGATGTAATTAGTTAAATATGAGAAACTTTGTCAGGACGTTGACTCTACGATTATACGCTGATAGCCTAGAAAAATTCCATATCAGATGCATCAGAGAATCCCACGATTATTTTGCGACACTCCGTATAATAGCCGGCTCTCTCGCGTATCGGCATAATTACAAGAATCCCGATAAACGGCGGCTCGGACTATTCTCCGAAACTCTTATGTCAGATATTACAGAAACCGGTTGCGCCACTGCCGAGATGCGCACAGATTACATAATTCGTGATATCTTGCGATAATTTCCATAAACGCACGCATTCCAGTGGCATCGATTCTTATTTACACAGATATTAATAATTTCGAAAACATTACAAATTCAAGTTACGACATACGAAGGAGTGGAGCGACAGTCGACTACATTTTCGCACGCTTTACGGGGAACATTTTACAAGTCGTATCTAATTAAAGTTAAATATTCAATATAAAATAGCAGTTGAAATAAAAAATTATATCATAAAATGAACGTTACAAATTGAATTTTAATTACAAATTTATATGCCAGTTTCAATCGCATAACTATATTTAATTAATGTGTCGTAAAAACTCTGGTTCACGCTATCGCGTAAGAACATGTACGTTTCACTTACCGATCAATTTGCCAAATCACTGAAGAGGATCCTCGACGCCTTCTGTCCTCGAATACGAACAGACAAAGACTGTTTTGCGTCTTCTATTCCTGGTGGACAACGGGTGACGAGATTCCTGAGGACGAGGTAATCGCGAAAACAGGTCTTGCAGGCCTTTATACAGTCCCACGCGTGCACGGATTCCTAGATTCGTACTCGCGTGTATGTAAAAGAGAGATGCGCGTTCTCGGCAAGTGATCTGTTATCGAAAAAAGGAGGATGAACGAAGATACGTTTGTTGAATTCGATTCGATACTCGAGTCCATATGATGTATCCGCTGGCGAGAATCGAAGAAAATAAATAGCACGAGCCTCGAGCATGGCCTTCATCGAATTAAATCACTTCGTCACGCTTTAATCGACGCCGACGTTTATTCCAATCTCTATTCAGTTTCGCACGAACGATTTAATCACAAACTTAACATCACTCGATGTTTTAGAAATACTTTCCAAATGCCCTAAGAAAATTTCTCCTAGATTTTCGTAGAGCGGTCTGTTAGGGTTATCAACGATATGCAAGTAAATCGATCAATTTGTCAAATTGATGAACAATTGTCTATTCGAATTGATACGACTTCCGCGAATGTATTATGCGTTAATGACACATTAAGATCGCGCTTCAAACATTTTAAAGCATTTTTAAACCGCATTTTACATCAATTGTTATCTCTTTTGTTATCTATCTGTCGATTAAATATAGTTTCTAGAAATCGTCGTGTCGTCTGGAGATATTTTTTGCTTGAAAAAACGTCGATCAAGAACACGTTACGTCATAGACGACGCGATAAAGAAATTAATGTTAGTTTTGCAGTCATAACATTAGGCAAGCAATTTAATCTGGAAATAAGAATCGAGTTGTGCGTGAATTAAAAATTTTTAATACAATGTTGGTTTTCATATTATATCGGACAAGATTCATACCGGCTATTTTTATATATTGCAGGCCACGTTACGTAATATCGCTGAGAATTATGCGAATAATGACGAAAATAATATCGGGAACGCTTCTGATAGTTGATCGAAGGTTCGATGAAGCACGACCGATCTCGATAGACCGCAACTGACTAAAAATTCGATAACTCGTATATCCAAGCCGGAACACATTGATAATCAGTTAATTAACATCACAAAAACGACAATTAATGAGTTTCGATAAATCGGTCCGATCTTAGCAAAAGCTGAATCCAATTAAAATCACTTTAGATCATAAAATTGATATCAGTTTTGTACAAAATATGAATCGCTCAAATGAAACGGATGTGTGTATCTGAGAGAAAACATTGCTACCGTTAATACAAAAGTAGTATATTAATATGAAACATTAATTTTAATATTGAGATAGTTAACGTGATTAAATAATTTAATGATAATTTGTCAAATAAGAATTTCTTTAAAAAATAATTCTATAAATTATTTTTTTTAATATACTTTGATTGTACATTTTATGTATCGAATACTAGTCAAGTGTGTCTTAGCTCATCTTTCTTTTCAACCACAGATCTTTTCCTAAAATTAAATGCAATTTTCCTTAGTGAAAGTTTAATAAGACGTTACGATATTATACAGATTATTCGGTATAAAATTGTTTTATATCTCGAAAATATTTGATACTATGTTGTATTCCAGAGAGATAGAGACAAATAAAGAAATAAAGAGAGAGAGGCTATTATAAACAAAATAGTTTATATAAATCTCAATTTGATCCTTTTTTTCTTTCAGCAGATAATTCATCGCAAGAATATGATTTAAAAGAATAGAATGAATATGATTTAAAAACATAAAATTGTAAGGGATTGTGAAATATTGAAGCGTGCTGTTGTACACGCGCGTTCAGCACGCAGGGCCAATATTTTCTGCAGATGTGTATAAGTACATTTATCTAACTGCACGTACGCGTATATTTTTCTACATATTTATGCATACGTACATGCGACAGTCCTTTTAAGATATACGAAACTCCCGTGCGCAGATTGCGACGTATCGCGTGAGAGATTTATTTTCCAAAGAAAGCATTCGTAGAAACACCTCGTGCGAAGGATAAAGATTTGCATAGTGATAAGGATGTCCTGCAACGAGTTCCTCGGTATTCCTCGCTGTTCTCTCGGGAACATCATCGTCGCGCAGAAACAGATAAATTGACCAGGTGTAAGTACGCGAAGTAAGCATCCTGCTAGTCATTATTCTCGCGCGATTCAGTAGGGACAGAAAAATTAATTAAACCGAAACTTTGAGTTTGAAGCCGGCGTCATTTCCAAGATCTCGACGATCTGCGATTCCGGAAATTTATACCCTCAACTTTTTTCTTAATTTCGTATTTGTATTACGGAATTTTTTACACACACACACACACATATGCATAAAAAAAATCTACAGTTTTTTTTCCTATATATCGAGAGGAATTCATGGACGGAGAAAAAGTAACGGGACGCATGATATTAATCAACCATCATCAGATGAAACTTGACGAAAGAATCATCTGCGCTATTTGACGAACTAGATCCCGCTAAATCGAGTCACGATCGAACGTAAGGCGCGATTAACGGGGGACACGCATGAGTAACAACGACAGCAACATCTCGACGCTTTGCTCGATCTCGCGCGATTTCCCACAACGCGCATTCTCGCGCTTATAATCGCGGATAAGTTTTGCCTGCGAGCTTCGTGCCGCTAATTTCTAATGTTCGTGATCAGAGATGGAGGTGGACCCTTTGCTCCTCTCGCCCAGCCAGCCGTCGTCGGTACGGAGGTCGTCGTACTTCCGGAAACCAGCTCGTACCTTCCGCTATGAGAACCGCTGGATTCGTCGGATCACGGTTATTACACGCGGGTACAAGAGCGCAGTGGGTTTCGTACTTCTCTCACGGTCCCATTCACAAAAAAAAAAAAAAAAAAAAAACCAGCCGTCCGATACGGCCAAATTATTAATTTGTATAAGTGCACTGCGGAACTTTCTTGGGAATTGAGAAACTAATAACTGATATTGATAGAATTAACTAGTCCATGTTAGCTCTCTGAATAAAAATATAGAATTTAAAATCTGTGAATTGAACTAAGTGATACGAGTCAGTGATTGGCGTGCTACTTGCATTTCGTGGAACGCGACGAAACCCTGTTTGAGAAAAACAAAGTGATTCACCGATGAGCAAGGCAATATCTTCAAACGTGAAATTCGAAACGTTCTTCAAATTTTTGCAAAAAGTGCATCGATAGAAACATATTCCTCGATAATTCTCTTTTGTCACCGATAGATCAAATTATGATTCATCCCGATGTCGCGGAAGTGACACGAGATATAATTGTTCTCGCGTGCTTATGCAAACAGATATGCAACTCGTAGTGGTGAAAGTGCCACGATGACAAAAAGTGCAACGAGACCGACGA
>NW_021851167.1:127509-131491 GCF_003651465.1 Formica exsecta
AAAAAAAAAAAAATACCAGCCGTCCGATACGGCTCACGTGCGCTCAGTTAATTAAGTTCGTTGCGCCTAAGTACGCCCTCAGACGGTGTCGAAGGTTGGGACGATATCTCGCATGCGATTAATCCGCGCTCCGAGCGTCTACGCTTCTCCGATCACGTATTACTTCCTTTTTACGTACGCCGGATACGTATTTCACCCGCCGCGAAGCTTCCTTCCCGAAGTAAAAGTAAAAAAATTCTAAGAGATTCGACGCGCGGCCTTGGATCTCTATGTACTCGCAGAATCTCACGTAGCCGTAGTATATTTTACTAATATAAAAGAAATAATTCGTTAATAACAATATCTGAAATATTTTACAGATAATAAATATAGAATAATTATATAAATAATAAATAAAAGGTAGTAGCGGGTTATAACATGTATAAAGATTTATTCGATTACTAAAAAAGTTTATTTATTATTATTCTTTTTTAATTTGTGAATTTTTTTAAGCATTTTTTAATACTATTTGCGATTCACGCTTGATCTTTGCCTACTCATCCGCCGAGATTTGTCACACCGTTCACATAGTTAAAAATCATTCTACCTAGATGTTGAACATATAACAATGAACCTCGTAAAGCTAGATATAAAAAGAGAAAGGATTTCTCAATACTAGCGTCAGACATCGACTATTTAGCACACATGACGAAATATTGCGTTATTCCTAGTTTGTTCTCGTAATAAAAAATATGGCTTATTTATTCTTAGAATTAAAGTCAATGTTCTCTAATTCTACGGATCACGAAACAAAAAGGTGTCTGCGTGAATGGCCTCGCGTCAAATTGCACCAGGCGTTAATTAACCGCATGTAAATTTATGTTAAGCTCCGCTTCGAGCCGAATAGATTAACTAAAATGTATAAAGGCTCCCTCGTAATTTTTCATTAAAATTAACAGAATAATGTGCGGCGAATGAGGCGAGGGTGGTGGTATTCCCGGCCTAAGGTAATAATTATTCCGGTACGATTGTGTTAAATAATTAGTAGTTTTAATCTCGGTCGTGATACGACAGGATGCGCGGTGGAAGTTCCAGGACGCGATAATTAAATTTGTAACACAAATCTTCTCTCGGTCTTGTGTCAAACGACAGTTTTAGGATGTGGGAATCGTTTTCAATCAACTTTACAGTAACACGTATGCGTGTCAGTGTCAAACATGTCGCGCAATAAAATTTTTGCTTAAGGGAGAAAAGAATCAAAGAAATCGGTATATAAAAAGTACAATAAATTAGACGGACAAGGATGTGACGTGTTAATTATCTCATTGACATTATCTCGGAATCTGAGAAACGTGAGGTTGTGTAGAAGGTTTCCCGGCGAACGATCATCGGCCGAATAATTATTTATGAAGCGCCGGGTCGTAATAGTTAATTGAACTGTACGCAACGGCGTATACGATTCAATCTAAGTAATAATATCGTACGTGCGGCCTTGCATTGTTGCATAGACGCGCGCGAGCGAGGTAAAAGAACAGCGTTTGTGCCATTGTTCCTTGTCGAGATTTCTTGCAATATCTCTTTCGATATTGATAGCGGCCATAATGCTAATCGCTCGCTGATATGAAATTCCAAGCGATTTCCACAGGAGTATTTCTAATTCCCTTCCTGCCATTGTGGCATATATTGAAAATAGTGCACTGGTACACGAGAATACGCGAGATATGAAGGACATAATTTATAATAAAGCTTTCTTGAACGCGATAATATTATCTTAAATGTATGCCATTTTATTAATCATTATTAATCGCGTTTCAAGTATACGTTTCTTTCTTTTTCTTTTGAAATACTGGCTGTGTATTTTGCAATGTGATGTTTCACATGCGACTGAGGCATAGCTATACATACTTATCGCTGGGAAATATTGATGCCAGAAGGAAAAAAAGAAACATAAAATAAAGGTGGCAACAGAAGTAATTTCTTTAACAATTTAGAATCTCGCGTATATAAACATTACGAAAAAACTACATATTTTGCATACTCATATGCATTTTATCAGCGCAATTTTATCTGTGTATTACGAAACTATCACGTCACTTTTACTTTTCAAAATATATTTTTTTTATATAATAATATTATTTTTAACCGGATGAGAATTTGCCTTTATAATTTTTTTGATAGAAAAGAAGAATCATTCTCTCTTTCGAATTTATTAACAGATAATCATCGCGATTCAATGTATACATTAGCGTCATTCTCAGGCTTTAAATTATTGACCTTATTGAAATGCAACGTGGTCTGTTACTTTCGTCTAGATGAATTTCTGACTGGATTTCTATCCGATCGCGGTGGCTAATAAATGCCGCAGCGAGCATTAAATTATCATTCGGAAGAAGTGCGTACCTCTCATTAAACGCACGTAATACACGTATAGCGATAGAAAATTTCATTTTATCGACTCGTTTAAAATTACTATGAGAAATTTGACCGCAACCATACCTTGAAACCTGAACCTCATTGCACTTTCTTACAGTGTTTGAAAGATAGTCTTTAAGGATCAACTTTTACCCAAGTATCATGAATTTGTTGTACATTTCACTTAAAATGGAAATTAAGGTCATTTCCTAAAATAAATCTTTTATCTCTTCTTTAATTTTACGCAGTTTTTAACGATGCAAAATAACGCATGTATAATCTTATTTCTTTCTAGAAAATTTACATTTTACATAAATATTTAAAAACCTATTATATATTATTGTGAGAGAAACTTTACAAAATAATTCTAATTTAAGATTTTATTTTCTTGCAATTGAAAATATATTTTAAGATAAAAAGAAATCACATGAATACAGATAGATCGTAGATTTTAAAAGATTTAATCTTAACTTAAAATTTCGACTAGAAAATCATTTTTTTAAATACAGTTACTATCTCCTTCATATTTTATGCAATCTTGTCCTATCCATAAACAGACGTATATCTGCATATGCATAGTATTGGCGTAAAATGCGCAAGCTTTCTAGAAGAAGCTAATGGTTACACGTTCGCGTTGCGAAAATAGGACACCTGTGCACGCGCGCGCCCGGATCAGGGTTAAAAATCCGGTCACCTTAATTGAACCCCTCGAAAACGAGTGTCCCTCTCCTCTTCGTCTGGCGCGTCGCGGAGAGGAAGCGGCAGACTGCTCCTCTCTCTCTCTCTCTCTCTCTCTCCAGCGAGGAGAGGAATTCAGGGTGTATGGTGCAAGGTGAATGTGGAGTAGAATCGCGGCATTACGTGCCACCGAGTAACGGAGCGGACGCGGAATAGAGCGTATCACGTGTCTCGTCCCCGGCTGTGTGTTTGGCGTCTTCCTCGACGGTACTCTCCTCGACGAGGCGCCGAAACGCGAAGGAAAAGCGGCAGTCGCGTGTCGGCCAGCGGACAGATCGGTCCAGAGCGCGCCGCCTCATCCTCGCGAGGGCACTTGACACAATTGTTCGCCGGGGAATCGATGACTGAAAAAGTTTGCGGAAACGATCGCCGGAGATACGGGCCTCGAGACGCGGAATCTGGCGGAACGTATACGACTCGATACGCTTTGATATCGGTGAAATCGCGTATCGATGAATGAGATGTCGTAAAGTAGCACGTCCGAAGAGGACTCGATCGGGACTCATCGAGGATGTTGACCTGGTAGCGGGTGTTGATCGACGGGGAAGATCGATCGCGCGTTAAAGAATTCAGCGATTGACGTTTGCAGCCCAGCTATCCGATCGTTTTTCCGTCTCTTTCTCTGTCGCATCCTTCAGTGGTGTGAATCCAGTAAATGGATTCTTTATGAGTGATTTTTGCCGGATCGACACGACAGCCGGAAGACACGAATGGCCAGCGACGAGACGTCATACTCCGATGGACCGCGCGTGACCAGCGCGGAATCGATCATCTGATCGGCGCCGAGAAAAATCCCGCGGATGCGCGCGCGATAAAGGGCCTTGATTTCGAGAGGAAACTGATGAGAATGCCG
>NW_021851167.1:131748-132553 GCF_003651465.1 Formica exsecta
GAGGGAGAACATGTGGCGGCAGAGGAGAGTGCCTGTTCCCAAGAGGTAAGGAAGCTATCTCGAGACGCGAATTAACGCCGGCGAATTAACGTCGGCGTTAAAGCCGTCTAATTATGCGCGCGCAATTAACATCTTTCACGATGTCATCAATATTTATCCGCGCGCGCGAAACGTGAGAATGCGCGAAGAGATATCTCGTGTCTCTCTTGTGGATCGAGAGACTTATCCTATATAACGAATCGATATGTTAACTGTTGAACACGCTGGTGACTTAATCTTGATAAATAACCGCTCACCTCGCGATGAGGCTTTCTTCTGATTTTCTTCTGTTCGCTTTTTTATAAAACTCGATTTTGAAGACTATAATCATAGACATAGGCTATAATCATATCATATATAATTTTGATTGAACTATAAATGCTTTAAAATTTCTCAAGTCTTGGATTTTTTTTGACGCTGGAAAATTATGAGAAGAAAAAACAGTTTTTATCTATTTTTTAATTTTTTAAACATTGACTCACAAATAAAACTTTTTTAAGATAAAAAAATATAAAGAATATTATTATTATTTTTTATGCCATTTATTTCTTTAATTTTTTAATAATTACAAAAATTTATCAACAATATATGATTATATTTCTAGGCAACTTTAATACGTTCGAAAATTAAATGCTTGAAAGTTTAAATAAAGATATTTTCTTTTTACTTTATTATATATACAATTATTCTCTATGCATATTTAAAAATAATAAAATATAATAAAAATTTTTTTTTCTCAAGAATAAAATGCTGTTAATGAGTAAAG
>NW_021851167.1:133083-160721 GCF_003651465.1 Formica exsecta
AGGGAAGAAGAAAAAGGGGGAAATATATACATGTAGATGTAAAATATAGAGTATAAAGAAATTTCACAAACATGTTTAAATATAAGAAATAAAAAATTCCTCACATATTTTGAGAGAGATCTTAATTTAAAAAAAAAAAAAAACAGAAATGTGTGACGGGATAATGTATGCAAATAAAATTCGCAAAATATACATAGTAGAAGTAAACTAGAAAGTTAAACGGCTTATAGTTTTACGAACGCATGTATAATGAATATTTTTGTCTTGTCTTCTCTAGAGATTACGTCATTATTATTCGTATTATTTAAATACACTTTTAATTACACGATAGCACAATAGAGTATTTTATTATCGTAATATAATTTTACCGTAACTTATATTTTTAATTAACGCCAATCGTCTCTAAATGCATATAAAGTGCAACAAATTTGCATATACATATAAAAGTAACTTGATTGTGTTTCTTAACAAGATATTAAAAAATGTTGTTTACGAAACTCATTTAGAAAGCTTATCGAGGAGTCGGTGACTTTCCGGTTATACCACAAATAACGGAACGTCCTATATAACTCGTATTACATGTCACATAGAAAATGCGAGAAAGTTGGCGATAGTAAGAAATATTTTATCGCATCCAGATGTTCGCCGCAATCGCTTAAAATATATTTTATTATCAACTGCACGAGAATGCAAAAGCCATTCGTGCGACGAAGAGATCGCTGGAATGGTTTTACGTAAGATTTCCTGTTTCGCTTCGTGAATATGTCGTTAGTTTTTAAAGGTATAATCTAACGAGGATATAGAGAATATCCGTGCCGGCCGCGATCAGGGTCGAGGTGACGCTTATTTAGAGTCGGAGAATCACCCGCGACACACGTGAGATTCTCTCGAATGTGTCAGGCGTGCGACAAATCGATTCATCGTGGCGCGAATAATACGAACGGCCAAACGCGTGAGTGGTCGATTCCTCGATACCTCGTGTTCTATGCAAATGCACGGTGGACCACTTCTTCTTGCAATTGACCTCCCGAGCACGCGTATAACGTCACACGATAAGTTGATGATCTTGGAGAGAACGTGCTTTGTAAAACACGGTAACCGAGTTAAAATCTCGTAAAGTAGGACGAGGGATGGATTATTCGTGTTTCGAGATTACGTCAAGTAGTTTCATGAATTATATTTCTGTCAGATTGGTATGCAAATATATAAACGCATACATTATTCGGGATTGAAATAAAATAAAACATTAAAATTAAACAAAGTTTTGTTTTCGTTTACAAATAACTATAAATAATTTGTAGTATTATTTTTAACTATATAATTAAATTTGGCACGCTTTTTTCGATAGAATTTGTTGAAGAAATATTTCTCATCCTTTAATCTCTCTGTAAATTCTTGTTTGGAACAATCGAGGAAACGATTTTCTGAAAAAATAATTAACGGCGTTTTTTGTCTAGTTATATGAATCGCAAATTTTTGCAATCTACTGGGAATTATTTGCGACAAGCACCACTATCTCGTCTCTTTCATTCATCTCGCGTTAATACAGTTGATAATTATGAATTCTGCTGGCGCGAGTGATGGACCATCGTGACGTTCGCAAGAACGTAGGTCGATTTGTTTCATTTCTGCGGCTCGTCTCGGGTGATGAATTTCACTGTCCGAGCGAGAAAACTGCGCGATAATGAATCTCCAACGTCTATAAATAAAAGTTATGAAATCTGTTGCTCATAAATGAAGGCAAGAGCTTTAGGAGGGATATTATTGTTGTAAAACGGAAAAAATAGAAGAATTTTCTAAATAATAAAAAAGATTATTATTATTATGCCTTTCGTTCTTTCTCTCTTTTTCTTGTCATACGAAATCCCGTTCCTCGCACTTCCGACTTCTTCACGATAATATCAAACATTTGTCGAGAACATCGCAATTAGCGGTGACGACGATAATGCGCGTTAAGTGCTCGTCTAAGAAAAGATTGCCTACCGGGATATTTCCATTACAGAGAAGCAACTCTTCTTGTATCAACAGGTAGACACTGGCTATATGTCAAGCGCGTATAAAATCTGATTTAATAAAGTACCCATATACGTAATGTCAGAGGGCGCGTCTGGTTAAGTGAATAGAAAAAAATCGCGAATTAACATGGGTCGGACATGCGTACACGTCGTATAATTTTATGGCTGTTAACTTGGAATATGCGGATGCGCGCATTTTTTGACACACGTCGTTAAAGATCTACGCCCTTAAAAGAAAGATTTGCAATAGTTGTTCAGGACGTCCGGTATATATATTTATAGACGCGGCAGGAAAACTCGTCTAACTGGATTGAGAGATTACACGCGCGTCTTCCTCGGTGAATTAAAAATTTAATTGAAAGCGCAGCGAGAGATGTAAAACAATTCGCTTCGCACAAAAATTAAATAATCCCAACTGTTTCTAAATCGAAGAAAATTTCCAAACGTTTCGAAATGATCTGTTCGCACACAGACACACATATCGGACAAACGTACCGAGAGCTACAAAGAAGCTGCACGTAACATTCGCGGGCGGCTTTATTGGAATACACTTCGACCGTAGTGACTGCGATAATTTATCATATACGCACGCTCGTTAAAGTCAATTGTGGTCGTTATATTGCAACGAGCTCCATTGTCGACGGTGCATCGACCGCGATCAAAAGTTGCGTCTTGCAATTTCAACAGGAAAATCTACGCGTCCGTCGCCTCGCGGCTCTTGTGTGTTGCATTCCGTAAACGTTACCACGATCCATTACGAAAGATAGCGCGAAAAGAAGAAACAGGAAAAAAAGATCGCACAATTATACATCCCTCTATCTGTAATCATAAACATTTTGTATAGCGCGTTCGAGACGCGAGATCAAGTCTGAGAGAAGATGAGTTGTAGCAGCCTTTTGAGAGATTTAATGAAATTAACAGTACAATCGCGCGAACGCGAAGGAAATATGTATGCAAGCGTTCAAACGCAAAACCGAGTGCTTTGTCTCGATTCCTCCTTCTCACGGTGCGATGTAAACATTGACTCACAAATAAAACTTTTTTAAGATAAAAAAATATAAAGAATATTATTATTATTTTTTATGCCATTTATTTCTTTAATTTTTTAATAATTACAAAAATTTATCAACAATATATGATTATATTTCTAGGCAACTTTAATACGTTCGAAAATTAAATGCTTGAAAGTTTAAATAAAGATATTTTCTTTTTACTTTATTATATATACAATTATTCTCTATGCATATTTAAAAATAATAAAATATAATAAAAATTTTTTTTTCTCAAGAATAAAATGCTGTTAATGAGTAAAGAGCGCGTTCGAGACGCGAGATCAAGTCTGAGAGAAGATGAGTTGTAGCAGCCTTTTGAGAGATTTAATGAAATTAACAGTACAATCGCGCGAACGCGAAGGAAATATGTATGCAAGCGTTCAAACGCAAAACCGAGTGCTTTGTCTCGATTCCTCCTTCTCACGGTGCGATGTTGAAATAAAGATTAGAAAAAATAACGGTTGCCTTCCCGTATCCGCGCATTCATAAATTAATATGATATGGCGTGAAAAATGATTTTAAATATGAATGTATTTATTTTCTCGAGGGAGATTTTTCGCGGCTGTCACACCTGGCGGTCTCTCTGAACAACTGTATATAAATTAAACCGCGGAAGATTATCAGAGACGATCTGACCCCCAGACCCCTTTAACGAGCGACGCGTGCTCGACGAGACGAAAATTCCAATTGCTCGCACATTCCTTGCCCGATTCTCCATTTCGCGACTCGAATACACCAAGGCGTGCGCGCGCGCGCGAGACAATCGGATTTCCAGATACGCCATTATGTACCCGAGGCGCATGTACGGTGCCCCTTTATATACCCCGTTACGGTATATATAAACGCGTTCCTAAGAGCCTTACGGTTCCCTTCTCTCCGCGTGTCGTTGACACTGCGTCCGGCAGAACGATACCGTTCGTTTCTCGCTTTTCCCTCGACCAGATCTGCTTACGTTTCGCCGATAAGCCCGGAAGAGCCGCGGCAGAATGCCGGGGAACGTCCTTGCATATCCTCGGGATCGTAGACGCGACGCGAATTACGGTGGAAGATAGCAATTTAGAAATGACAGACAATTTCATTTTTACGGATAATTTAAAGAAATTAGAGATATTTTCTTAAATTAGATAAACTGTTTTAATAGTTATTTAATACCGTTTTTTTTTTCTAGAAAGAAACACGAAAGTATCTTATTAATGCGATATAAAAAAATTTAATTTTTAAACTCTTCAATATATTAATTAAAAATTCTTGTTACTTATAATTTATAAATACGAAAGTAAAGCAAAATAAACGCTATGACTTGTTTCTTGCTAAATTTTTTGATATTAAAAAGATTATACATCTGCACATTTTTTTAAAAATAATCTATAGAAATAATTGCATTTAAAAATTAAATTTATCTGCGATATGTTGTATATTTGATAGAAGCATTTAATTAAAAATACAATCTCATACGTATAACGCGTGTGTACATGTTAGGTGTGTTGCGTTTTTTTATAAAATTTATATAAATATATAATTTAATTTCCGCTTTATGCATTATAAAAATATCTTATTTTCTAGATCGCAATCTATCTGATCTCATCAGAGTTTGTCAACAATTTTAATGCAAGCGACGAAAATTTCCGCATTACACTTCAAAGAGAGTTTCGGTTCCCAGAAAATATTCTCGGCATACGACTAATGTCTGAGAAATCGTGATTTACTAATGAGATTGCGGATCTGTAAATTCTTTCTTTCTTCGATTAAAATGTCGTTTGATTCTCAAGAAGTGATCGCATATATATTCAATAAATATATAATACATGTAGAGAGAGAGGAGGAAATTTAGATATAAATTGTGCGTAAATATATGATTGCAACTGTACGTGTATCATTTAGAAGATTGCATTCATACATCATTCTAGGGATACTACTAGCCTTCCGTTAAGCGTTTAAATCAGAGGTCGGCAACCTTCTCTAGCATTCGCAAACCGCATATTCGGCTTTTAATTTTAATAAGGGGTTTACAGGACGTAAAAGAGACTGATGCAAAAGTGTGAGCGGAGTAAAACATAACGAGGTATAATGTGGTTAAATCATACATAAAATCTATTTAGGATATTGAGGAATATATAGACGAATATTACATAAACGACAGGAAATAAGCGTAAATAGATAAATAATTATATATTTAAAAATATAAATTTATATAAGAGGGAGAGATCTCTTGTCTCACAGAGATCGAAGAGATTTATTTATAATAATTTTATTTATTTATAACTTGTTTCTTTGAAAATTACGATTTAATTATCGCAAAATATGACATTTCTTAGAAATTACAAATATTTATATTTTCCGGTATATTAGATTCCCACGCGTTAATGACAAAAGCGACCGTTCAATGACAATGCAGTCATCTTCCAAGCTGCGGTTATTCGTGGAATTAAGTAATCACGGTGGGAAATGCAAGAATAGAACGTTAAGTGCAGATAATCTCGAAGAATATATACGACTCTATAAATCCATTTCGCAGAATGTAAAACTTGTATAAAGTAATATTAAAATGTAGAGATCCACATCTCTCATCCTCTCTTCTAATTATATACCTTTTCTATACACGCGTCTGAGAGAGAGAAGGAAACAGTTTATTAATCAATTCACAAATTATTCATAAACGTGCAACTTTCAGAATGATATTTATGCATTTGCGCGTCATCGTAAAAATCGTTAATTATTCCTCTCGCAATTAGATGTATCCGAGAAATGCCGCGTTAATTGCACATGAGTCGCGGAATTGGCCGAGGTCAAAGATGCATCTGGGACGATTGCGCGAATCTCTTAACGCGGTCATGCGAAGAGATCCGGCGAATTATTACACTCGTCGTATTTCAGACATTATTATGTTGCGACGACGGTCGCCGATTATGATGGAAAGCAACGTCGAGACAGTTAGAGCGCGGATTTCACTCCACCAGGTACCGAGATCCTCTAATGACGAGGAATGATTGCTCGCGGGTTAATCGCCGACGAACTCGCCACGCGAGGAAAATCAATTGTTCCTTCCTCCCCGTCCTTCTTCCTCTCTTCCCTCCCCCCTCCTCTCCTCGTTGCACAGGCACCCTCTTTGCGAGATCGAGAATTACAGATGAACTCGATGATAGAGGCGCCTCGCGATTTGCTATGCATAGTCATCGCGCAAGCGATCTCGAGGCTTCTCCTAATCGCGGAAGGAATCGATTACAATGGTTTCACGTGCGCCGCGTTAATGCAACGTTTATTGCATTATTTATGATATACCGTACGAATAACGACCGCTGCTATCACGCGGGGATTTATACGATACCGTTGCATATATTAGCGAGCACGTGAAATTGAAGGGTTCGAGGCAATACAATGCACCAAATAAGAGAGGCTTGGTAATTTTTAACTTTGTACATTTTACCATTAATTAGCAAGTAGCGTTTCTTGTGTCGCACAAATTTTAGGAGATTCTTTTTTTTTTTTAATTATAATTCCTCGAGCTGATAAAAAGATACCAGTAAAAAAAGTGAAATTCCACAAGATAGAGAAAATGTTCTTAACATTTTATACGCTAAAAAAACAATATTGCATAGGACACCGCGATTTTTTGACATTTTATGACATTTTGCGAAAATCTAACAACTGATAGAATCACCGGCAATCATATAAATATGAAAAAATTAATTAACGCTGTCAACAATTAAAACTCCTTAAAAAAAGAATAGAGTTAAAACTGTAGAAAAATATAATTAATTATGCTTATATAAATTTGTCTATAATAGATAGCTTTTAATGTGCATCGGTGCGTATTAGTGCATCCAACTGAATTCATAAATTAAAAAATTAAAATTGAATAATATAATTACAAAAATTCCGCGACTCGTCTCACGCGACTTGCAGCATGTCGTCGCTTATAATTTCTCGATTTCGAATCGCCCCTTTGTCGTGAACGTGCGCGTGTTGTGTGACTAAAGTACTTGTCGCATCGGCCCGCGAAATTGAAGCGACCGTCAAGCTTTACGGTCGGCGATTCTTCGAGAACCAGGTCACACGGAGAAACGTCAACTCCCAGACGGGTCGACCAATTACGAGATGATGTCTCCGCCGTGTCCTGATTCCCTAACTGTCAACCTAGATAAGGATCGACTCGGGTTATTTAACTTGCTAAATCCCCCCCTCGCTTCACTCTGCGGTGTACATCTGTGCCAGCGTAAGTGCTGGTAATCTGTCCACTAGATCCACCACGTGGTGACGGTGGAAGATCGTATTATTAATTGGGAGCAGAAGAGGGGGCTGCTTAGGCGTAGTGGTTTAGGATGGACTACTCGAGGAGGCTTCCATTCATACTGGTGACGAGTCAAGACTCATCGCTGAGCGGCTACGGGCGCCAATTTTCAATCGTTATGATTTGGACCGATCTGGAGACGTGCTGGGGATTTCGTCTCTCCGTGACAATCGGCACTGCATCCATTGAGCGAGATTCCAACATCGCTCTGGAGTCGTATGTACTGTGTTAGAGTGGCGTAAGGTGCGAGGTCTGAATAGCTCAGTGGTAAGAGCAGTTGCCCGGAAAGCGAAAGACTCGGGTTCGATTCCCGATTCAGCCACTTGTACCTCGCATATTTTTTCAGACCCGCAAATGTTGTTTTCTAACAATTATTTGTCGGGCTGAGGAAGTGTGTAAACGCCCTACACAGACACGACAGTGCCGCTGCCACGGAAGAGATGGATGCTTGGTTCGTGCCTCCTCCCGCCTTAAATCCCCCCCTCGCTTCACTCGAGGGCTTCTTGCGCAGCAATCGCTCCGTTGCGATCATTTGCATCACGACTTAGATTCTTCCCTTTCTTTGCACGAATTCACATTCGTCGTGTGAATAATATATCCCTCGAGCTGTTTGCGAGACGCAAAAAAAAGGGAATTAAATTAGAATATTCAATATAATTAGTTATAATGACATAAAGTTATTAAGCTAATGTATATATTTTTTTCTTGTTACAGGACGATCGAATTGATCGCTTTGGTAGCGATTTCCAGTACGCTGTTCCTCTTTCTGCACACAAGAGATCTACACTCGCGTCTGAAAAAGATGGAAGTGCGTCTTCAACCGGGGGAAGATGACGTGCTTTCGGCGAATCAGCTGTCATCTGGTAACGTATTAAATTATATATACGATAAAATTAGAACATACGATATTGAAAAGCCTCCGTCTCGCTTTCTTTTTCTTTATAAGGTAATAAAAAAATAGAAAGATATAGAAAAATCAAAAAGGATGACATAAGAAATAAAAGAGACATAAAAAATAAATATAAAGAAATTCAAATTTAAAAGTTTTATATCTTATTAAAAGAATAGAGATTAAATTTTACTATATGTTCCATATTCCAAAATGTAATATAATTTCTTAATCATCCCATTCAGATAATGAAAATGTAAATAAATAATATACAGTTAGAAGCGACAAGGACGAAACCGAGATAACCGTTAGAACTGTTAATTGGTAGGAACTAATTATCTATTTAATTACACAAACCGCACTCCGGTTTCCCGTCGCCTGAAAATGAACTACATCGGAATTACAGTCGTGTCAGTCTCGAGAGACGCACCATAATAGACACGTTTATACATGCGCTTTTATCTACTTGTACATACTCCCCGAGGGTGCTGTTAACTTCCCGGTTGAGGAAGGTCAAGGTGTGAGAGAGTGAACGCGGATAGAGGATTCGAGGAGAGTTACAAATGCTTGTGCGCATTTTGCGCACAGGATATACATAGATCCTCGCTAGTATTAAAAATCTATTTGTAATTTTCTTTTATCTTCTTTTCAATTATTTCATTAAAAGTTTATATATTATTGTTCTCCAAAAAAAAAAAGAGAAGAAAAAATAAAAATATCTTTCCGCTGTTGACATCTGAACGAAAAATCCAAAAGTGGTTGATGAAAGAGAGAGATTTTTTCTTCGCTTAAAGTATTCACTTACGGATGTCGCAGCATCAAAATGCTCTTATTAATGATCCCTAAATATCTCGTCGGATGCGTTTTGCACAAGTGTATGCATACACTCGCGTGCGTTAAATGAGAGAAAGAGAGAGATCTCTATCGCTTCAGTAGTTACCATTCCACATCCATTTCGCGGGATTCGTAACGGTAGCGAGAGCTTCGTTTACTCGCAATCGCGAGCTAATTATTCGTACACGTCCCGTCGTTCGCTTCACACGTGGTAAATCCGCGTCTTTGCCACGCTGAGTGTATTCATTACGTTGCGGCTCTCGCAATTACGTGTCCGTGGCGTCGCTTTATTATTATTTAAGGCCGTACCGAAGCGAACGCGAATCGTGTTTATTCGAGAGATCGAAAGTACGAGACTTATTATTATCCGCATATTATCTCAGGTATTCGACTTCTTGCGAATTCGGACGGTCCCTCGTGTATATACCTGCACGAATTGCTCTGCGAGAGGAATCACGTAATTATATATTTTATTATATAATTATATATTATATATTTTTTTTTTAATTTTTGATTACGAGGTAAAAGAAATAAAAATTAGCGAAATAGATATTTAAAAAATTTTTCAAAGTTTGAAAGTATTAATTTCACCAACAAAAGTTTCACGAATATCGTAAAAAGAATTTTTGATATCGTGTAAAAAGATCGCAAAATAAATGATTGTAAAATAATACGATTATTCCCGCAAAGTCGTGCGAAACAATCTTTACTTTCAATGGCATACCCACTCGTAAATTAAAAACGTTATACATGGCATAAAACAACCTTCACAGAAATTCATCTCTTCTCGCAATACAATGATTAACAATGTATTGTATTAAGAACGTGGCTTATAATTATTATAATGGCCAGCCGCATTACTTTCTACTAGAAATTTTCGCTCACGACAATTGTGAAAGAGTAAACACAGTTGGTCTCTCGTTTTTGTGAAGCGAAAGTCAGTGCGTTCGAACTCGCGTATTAGCGATCGGAGACGGAATTCGAGGCAATGTATAATATACATACATAATTATTTCCACGATGAACAGACTTTGATGAAAAGATTGCGTCGGTCACATTCGCGAGAAAGATAAAATCACGGAAAAAACCCAACGTTAAATTACAGTCTATTGTTTCATGTATAAAGCCCGCTCTGGACAATCTATAATTTGCGGAATATAAATTCAAAGTAGAATTCTATGCCACATTTGTGCTAATGTGTGTGTATTTTATTTCTTTTAATATTTTTTATATTTATATGTGATATTTATATTTATTGTATATATATATAAATATCTAACAAGTAAAATCTGCGCGATACACTTAGAAGCCGTTCACCAGAAGGAAAAGGCGACCGGGAATACACATGAAAGATAAAGGATGTTCCCCGGAGGCGGAATCGACTGGGGGGCAGTCGAGACTGGCCGCATCAAAGGGAGGTGAAAGGAAAAACGCCGGTGCGCGTGAGCGAGAATAAATCAGATGTGCGAGAAGAAGCGCGCGCATTAAAAGGAGAAATGGATTAATCGCTCGCGGCGAAATAAATAGCGATGTGAATGGAAATGAAAGTTCAATCGCTCATATACCGAAAGCGTGTTCTTATCGAAGAAATTCGCTCTCAACGCGCGGCGGGGATGAAAGGACGATGATTGAGCTCGAAAACGCATGAAGCGTGATTACCTGCGATTTCATGTGAAAAAAAAAAAAAATTTGCGGTGACAGGGACAGTGCGAGAAATGGCGTACTTATAATTACAATCATCATAATAAGATTGATTTTCTACTCTTGGGTCAATATAATAAGGATACAGATGGAACGTAATTAAACGACAGAGAGACATGTAGGATTTGGATGTTATTGATATGCAGGCGTGTAATTCCGTGTGTGTGATTAAAGCAAGAGGTGGAGAGGTTCGGCGGGAAATCTATTCAGCGGAGACGAAGTGGATTAACGAGATGCCTTCCACCTCTTCGCGGGGATGCGTTCGCACCTTCGTGCACCCCGATTCCCGATGTTATCACTCGGCAACAACTCGTAATACGTCCGCGAGGAATGCGCGGTGTCCGGCCTCTTCGCGAGCAAAAGATCGAGATCAAGAATGATCTATGGAGGAGCCATCTCGCTCGTGGAATGATTCGCCTCGGTCATGAAAACGATCGCGAATGCTCGGTCATGAAATCCGGTAAAAACCCGAGCACATTCATGAATAAAAAATATAATCTGTCTGGAAGTTTTTTTTTCTATATATTTCCAAATTTATCGAAATCCATTAATTAAACAATTACGCGAAAAAAAACATATATTATTTAATAAAGGATTTGAAATAAGAAGCTAATTTTGCTTTAATGAAGCTTCTTTACTACGTGTCATAAATAATCCAAGTTCTCTCTTATCATTAAGCCATCATGAAGAACTTTCTCGATATCGTGAGTAATAGTCGTATATATCGACTTGTAATGAGTCACATAATTCACCGTGTATAGCATCGTGTTATTTTTAACGAACCACTTAATCATTCTGCGTTCGGGTTCCTAAATATTTTTAAAAATGATTGATAACTGTGCAATTTCCTCTTCTCCGACCGCAGCATCACATTCGAAACAGGATTCCGAGAGCAGATCTACTTCCGTGTACCCGTTCACGGCTAACTTGATACGATTCAGCGCGGAATAAACACGTACGCGAGATAATTCGCAAGCTCTTCAGGCGCGAACAGAAATCAACAGTCAGTTTACATTCGACTTCGTTGGTTGCATTTATTTTAACTAGGAGCCAGCCAAACGTAAAATGACAATGCATGTAAGTGAAAGTAAAGTAAATATATTCCTTATACTTTATGCAGGTACACGCGATAAGAAATGTATCGTGTACCTGTTGAAAGCAGCTCTTCTTTGCGAGGGCTTTTGTTATAGTGAAAGCGACATTTCAATTGATACACAAAAGCACCATCTCAGAATCGATTAGGGTTAATCGGTTGTCCACGCGATAGTAAAATCATTCAGACGACAAGCATAATCGTGTAATCATTCACTTGCATATCTGTCAACTGGCTGAGCAGTCAATCAAACATCGATTGATCATCGGCAATTAATGTGAAATTGTTGAGTAAAATAATCTGCATATAAATTAAAAAAAAAAAAAAAATCTCTTTGATAGTTATAATTTTTTCATCTAATAAAATCTAAGTTTGAGGAAAAGACTGTCAAATGATTAAACTCGATAAAAGTTTCATATAAAGTAGTTTTCTATAAAGAAAAAAAAAAATTATATACTAAAGCTCTTGATTTTCCTGCAATATTATCGGTTTGATTAATGAGATAAGATCAAGATCGCATCTTTCTCCGCAAGAGAAGGAAGTGCCGTGTCACAGAAAATTAAACGCGAATTCGAGAACGACGTTCACCTTTTGTTCGTCGCGCGCTTTCTTCCTAACTGTTGTCATGCAATGTGCCATTGTTCCGGTCACAATCGGTCGGTCAGTTTAAGATACAGAATAGGAAACGATCCTTATTGTTCCCTTTACAATATACAATACTGTCGGACAGTCCAATTGGAAATTGCAATTGGTTAATCTATTATCGCCCACCTTCATTGAAATGAGAATGCATGCTGAAATTATAATAGCTTCACTTCTTCAGATGAATAGATCATGGTGACAATAATAATAACATTCGTTGAAGCGTATATATTATCGAAACAGAATTGCTAACGTGACACGGAACGTTTTCGTAAAAGTAGGTTAATTGCAAGATCTGTGGGTCTATTCTCTCAATACAAAGATCTTTTTTAGGAAAACTTTATGTGTTTATTAATATCAATCCATTTCAATTATCAGTTAATTCAAAACATTTTAAGGTATAATATATGTCAAGATATATTTTCTTAATTACTATATCATTATATAAACGTTTTTCTCTTTTTTTTTTTTCTTTTAGATGCGTTATTAACGTGAGCACACATTTTACGCGCTCTACTAAGTTAGTATAGTGCACTTTAAAACTGCAATATGATAACTATAAAAGGCAGAATAAGAGCGAAACTTCTCTGTAGGTCATATAAAGTTTTACGGATAGAAACAAGTTTAAACGTTCGATAAAGATCGCGTATATAAATCTTGAAATTAAATCGGATATGTAGCACGATATTACGTTAGTTGACTGTAGCAAAATGTCAATTTTTTTTATTATATTACATATAAAGAGCTCGTAATATAAATTTGATAAAGAATTATCTGAGAATTTTTAATCCTTAAAATCCGTTATAGAGATAATTATAATTAATCTATATAATTCGCGCAAAATTCAAGATGGAATTTTATAATTTTATTTGCTAATATATATATGTGTAACAATATATATTTTATATATGTGGATATTTTATTTCTTTAAAAATTATCTATATATATATTACACAATATATAAAATTATAAATAGAATTCTATAAAAATTTTATTGCAAATAATAAATTATCTAGCGAAGCAAACTGAAACTAATCTCCCTCTCTCTCTAAATTTTATAATAAGCAAATTTAAATTCTAATATCTTGTTTCTTTATGCAAAAAAATGTCATCTCACGTATATATGGGCAATATATTCTTCGTAAGCTCTTTCATTTGACGATAAACTTGCGAGCGACGTGAGAGCCATACTTATATTCTTGCACGGGCCAATAACGATACGTTATGGGTCAAACATTATCCGGAGGAAACGATGCGAATAGTGGTGTCCGTCTAACCCAGTTCGAGTAATTGTTTTCTTGAAACGCATCAACGATCAGGATCATTTTGCATGTACATACATAATACGCGAGCGGATCCTACCATCGTCGTATGCATCTAATATGCGTTTTACAGATACAACATGTGTCTCTTCCGCGTTACAGATCCTGCTGAGAGTCGATAATTTCCTTTCGTCGTTTATTCAAAATATTATAAGGCAAGAAAATACGAAGAAGGAAATGAGAGTAAAATAAAGAGTGATAGAAAGAGACAAGTTCTTATCGATTTTTCATCGCAATAATCTATTTTAATGTAAATGAAAAAAAAAAAAAAAAAGAAAACAAAACAGGTAACTCACTACAGTGTTCCTCGTCGCTGTTGTCACCGCAGTCGTCCCGGTGATTGCACCTCATGTTCTGCTCGATGCAGCGTTGCGTGGTGTTACACCTGAATTGGTCCAATCGGCAGGCCGGCTTCATGTTGTTATCGCATCTCTCCTCGTCCCTGCCGTTCCGGCAGTCCAGGTAACCGTCGCACTTCTTCTCTTTGGGTATGCAAAGCTCCGGGGTAGTTCCAACGCATCTGAAATCGTCCGGCTGGCACTTTCTGTACACTGCAACACACACCGGATTCTTGCCATTTCTTCGTCTTTCATATAAAAAAATGCTATTATGTAAATCAATGTAATTTTGTCTAATGCTTATATAAAAGGGTTGAAAAATAAAACGCTTTAATTTTTTTCAAGATTTGTCTATGAAAGAAATTATTTCCCGAATCTGTGGAGAATTGAAGGGGATTAATATGTCTCTCTTTCGCAGCATATACGATAAAGGCATCTTCGCCAGCGGCGCCGCTTGAAAATGCGAAACGTGACAAGCAAAGTGCACGTGTTACTTTTACATAACGTAACGTCAAAAGCCCGATCTTGAGTTGATCACGCTTCTGGGGTCCGACCAGAGTTTCGCGTGATAATTCGCATTAACTACGAACCATAATGCGCGACCGTATCACGATGTATCACCTGTTGCGACACGTTCGCACCGCCGATAAACGCGCGAAATGAGCCCGATAGTTCGGAACGTGACTTTCCTCGCTTACCTCGTACGATATTAAGATAAGAGTGGCGAGAAAAGTAAGAGGAACAAAGCTTGCAAATTTTTTAAATCACGATGGAGTTATTACAGTTGCGGAACGTCTTGATGAAAAAAAATATTGCCTCTATTCTTTTCAAAAACTTCAAATGTCATTCTCTGAAAGAATTGAGAAATAATTACGATAATAACTGAGATATAATTACAAAGTGCACGCTCTTACATTTTTTTTAACATTAGAATAATGCAACGCATGCATTGAGAAAGAGAGAGAGAGAGAGCGAGACGAGAAGCGAATTATCAGCAGCGTAAGTAGAATATTTATATTTTATTTCTTTAAAAGTTATCTATATATATATTACACAATATATAAAATTATAAATAGAATTCTATAAAAATTTTATTGCAAATAATAAATTATCTAGCGAAGCAAACTGAAACTAATCTCCCTCTCTCTCTAAATTTTATAATAAGCAAATTTAAATTCTAATATCTTGTTTCTTTATGCAAAAAAATGTCATCTCACGTATATATGGGCAATATATTCTTCGTAAGCTCTTTCATTTGACGATAAACTTGCGAGCGACGTGAGAGCCATACTTATATTCTTGCACGGGCCAATAACGATACGTTATGGGTCAAACATTATCCGGAGGAAACGATGCGAATAGTGGTGTCCGTCTAACCCAGTTCGAGTAATTGTTTTCTTGAAACGCATCAACGATCAGGATCATTTTGCATGTACATACATAATACGCGAGCGGATCCTACCATCGTCGTATGCATCTAATATGCGTTTTACAGATACAACATGTGTCTCTTCCGCGTTACAGATCCTGCTGAGAGTCGATAATTTCCTTTCGTCGTTTATTCAAAATATTATAAGGCAAGAAAATACGAAGAAGGAAATGAGAGTAAAATAAAGAGTGATAGAAAGAGACAAGTTCTTATCGATTTTTCATCGCAATAATCTATTTTAATGTAAATGAAAAAAAAAAAAAAAAAGAAAACGGCGATTGTTTAAAAATCACGCTCGTGTTACATTCTATAACTAATATAGAAATATAGACCGGTTAAGTTAAATAATATATACTTGAGATTACTCGTAATTTAACGGCTACCGTTTGCAAGTTCTACCTAATAACATTGCATGATAATAACTATCGTAAAAGGGAAAAGAAAGCGCACGTTTCTATTCTACTGTATCATTAGCACGTAAAGAGGATGCCACAATCGGGCGATTATACAAACGAACGATCGCGTTTGTATGATCAGCTAACATTATGGAAATGCCGTTAACGCACACGATCTCAGTTGGCGATCTCAGTTTCGCATAATGGAATTGTTTGCGATCGTGATGCGCGCTTCTAGCTGGCAAAGTGGTATTTATCTCCAATGGAATTGCGAGATCGAATGCGAGATGACGGTATTTCGCGCGGGGAACTCTTATGAAACACTTTCGATCGATTATTAAGCGCCGATCGATAAACTTTGAACGGGAAATAATAACAATTTAACTTCCTGGAGACGAATGATGGGAATTAGTTAATAAAGCTCATTCCGCGAGGAACACACGCATTCACGCGCGTGTTAGATAGATACTACGTTGTAAACCTTAATAAAATCAGTGAATGAAATCTCTATTTTATGATAAAAAACATTTATTGCTCGATGATATCGTTTCGAATTTATTGCCTCGTGTAAGTGAAAGTCGACTTGACGTTATTATACCGTTATAGCCACGTTATAAAAAAGACTGATTAAAAGGATGCATGAACTCGGCACTTAAATGTATCGTATAACTACATATGTATGATGTGTACGCGATTATCATTCGACAAGAAAAGAAGATTCACTACTAAATAGATTGAATTTATTATATTTATTAACGTTTATATTTATTACTCGTTGCAATAAATTAATTGAAGTAATTATTGAATTATTTATATTTATCGCAATATACATATGAGGTTTAAAATTCTTTGATTAGAATTTCACTCGAAGCGTAACGAAATTCCACAAGAAAATTAATAACGACAGGAAAACAGTAATCTCTTGACACCGTTCCCATGAATATGAAGCACGCTATTGCTTAACTATTACCGACGATAAGCATTCCTTTTTATCGCGAATATCTTTACGAAATTGCGGATTTCTCGAATTTCTCTAGATCCTCTAGATCCTTGTAGATATCTAGATACTAGAAGAAGAATTCGCGAGGCTCGACAGTCCGCGAACCCGTTTTCCCCCAGGACTTTGTATCCGAGTCCTTTGTATCTTTTGCGGCCGGTTCTATTACCGCGGAATCTTGTAAACGCTTCTTCTCTTCGACCGCAGATGAAGACGGGTATGTCACGATCGCGGATCCCTCGTTATTGTCGACATCCTAGAGTTACGTAACTCCGCCAGGATAATTTAGCGTCGATATCCGAGGAGAGAGGAGGTTCTTCCCATTCCATTTTCGGAACTCTCTTTACTTGCAAAAATTTGCACCGTAAAAATTGATCACAAATGCCCACGAACATCCGATGAAAGTAGCGTTCTATCGCGTTCATTGAATCGGTGAGATCGAGAATCACACGAGATAGATCTTTTTCAAATCTTGACAATGGTCAGGATTTTTTATTCTCCGAAGCAACGGCTGCAAAAATAATGCAAACTTAATAAGTTAAAAATTAATAACCATGTTTTGAAAAAAAGAAATTGTCTTATACAATTTCTTATGTCATAATTTAGTTATATAAAGTGCTTGAAAGGGAGAGAGTGATCTATAAATTATTTTTTTGCCGGATATCTCTCTTATATTGTGTTAATAAACAAAATAAATTGCACCCAAGCATTTCAAGCGCATAGGAAGTATCGGAATGACTTCGAGAAGTTCCGATGTCGACCCACATTCTCCATTCTTATAACGTGCGCTTCGCGAAAGTAGTCAGGTAGCTCCTTTCGAATTTCTCATGTGAGGCACTCCTTTATATGCAAACGCCTTTCCTTGCGGAACGGACGTTCAGAGTTCAAACAATTTCACGCGATCGTTGACTATTCGAATTTCTCGTCAAATTTCTCGTTGTTACCTAAAAACTTTTTTCTTATCAAGACTACCGTGCGGTGACAGCTTCAGGCAGCGTGTCACCGATTTTATTATCTACTTGACACGTATTGGTAATTGACTTTCGCTTTCATTCGCTTTCAGCTACGATTAATTTTACCCACAGCAATGTATGTCTCTTGTCGCGCGTTAGTTTTCCATTAGCGTTATCAGATAGTGCCAGTTTGCGAGAAGATCTTCGCCAAACTATTCTTCTTCGAACGACGAAATTAATTCTAGACAAGAGAGAAGGAGAGAGAAAAAGAGAGAAACACAAGCTATCGCAATATCATATCCGTGTTTTGTACAATAAAAATCCGTGATCGCTATTTCCTGGATCGTCGATTAAGGAAATTGCGATCACTGTCACGGTAATCAACCGTATGCATCGCAATGCGCGACTTTTCACGCGCTCTTAAATACGTGCACCTATATTCCCACGATGACCAAGCCCGTCAGAGAGTTACTTTCTATATGATTTTCTCTCTCTCTCTCTCACTCAATTTATTTTTAAATTACCTTGCGAATATACGGTATACGTGTCGATCGTAACCTCGTGAAGGAAAGGCGGAAATTTGATCGCGCGTCCCTCAGCCCCACTTTTGGTTAATTGTAAGATGAAAGTTACCGCGGCAAGCTTCTCCCTCGAGGCGTCACGAACAATTAGCTCGCAGAATCGCCCCGAGATGCAAGCATCATTCCCTTCCTCCTCCCCTTCTCTTTCTCTCTCTCTCTCTCTCTTCGTCGACCTCTACAGCTTTCTCGAGTTCTGGATCAACGGGTCGAAAGGCGATTGACCAAAATAGGAGTAAAAGGTTGCCAATCCGGTCCGGCGTCCTGACATCCTTTCTTTTTCTTCTCGTGCGCAACATCTCGGCCGCGGAAGCAAAGAAAAGGAATTTCCCCGAGTCCGTACGGTAAAACTGATTCGGGAAATATCGCAAGAAATAATTCGAATTGGTGCGCAAGAGCGGAACGCGATTGACCGATTTTCTTTAATTTTGAGGATTTAGCAAAAAAAGACTGCAAACACGTATCCTCCTTTTATTTAATCGCGAGCGGAAAGGAAGCGCATCTCGTAAAAAGCGACACGCAAGTGCACAAGTGATCCGCGTATTGTGTTAACACGCTGCCGAAGCGATTTTCTCTCTATTGCCAGCGAACAATCATACTATTTCCTTTTTCTTTTTCTATATCTGTCACTCATAAATATTTACATCATAAACACTGAGCGCTTCCTCTTTTTTTTTTTTCTCGAACGTAGATCTAGATTTAACGAGGTAAATCGTCTGTTTAAGTGGCAATTACGCTTGAGAATAACGCGAATGCATTTATTCAATAATCTTGAAGAAACTTTGATATACATAATTCTGAAAATACTTATAACAAGTGTAAAAGTGACGTTTCATGCAAACATGTAAACTTTCAATATATTATTGAATGCATCAATTTCATGACCACAAATGTAAATTTTTCTGATATATAACAGTTATATATGTTATAATACATCATACACTGCAGATGTATTGCCGATATATTCGCAACATTAAGAGAAGAAACACTGTATATGACTATGCAATAATTGATGGTTGTCTTTCTAAAAATTAATAAAGATTAATTGCGGCCGCTTATGGTACATGGAATGTGAAACGAGATTGTACCTCCACACGCAATAGCACGGCGTTAAATTGTGAGGAAAAAATTGGGTTGTTCCACAGCATAGATATAAAATTAGAATGTGGAAAGAATAGCACATATTCTTCGGTAGTAGAGTTTGCTTTTCCACGATTTGCCTTTCATCATATTATAATATAAAAGAACAGAGTGCTGTAATAAGTATTACAATATCAATAGAAAGTTATAAATGAAAATTAAAAATTACCGCGATATCTTTTATATATCACTTTTTCCTTCTCAGAAATAGAAGCAATCGTTGAGTCGCAATCATGTAAAGCTATCTCTTATCATAGATATCAAACTATAAGTTATGGATAGTAACCGATGGACCTCTGTACTTTTCACACATTTTATCTAATATTATTTCTGATTTTATCTCAATCTTATAAAATAATAAAATAAAGTTTCTTGTTGGATCCGCCTTAAAAACCCCTGGAAGCCGAAAAAATCGCCAACGGAAGTGTCAGATTTTTCTTTCTCTCTTTTTCTTTATTTCTCTCCAAGAAAATTTTGTAGCAGTCGTCCATATACGCGAGATCTCGGACATAATACTAGCGCCCATTCTGGCGTAATAGAGCGGCTACAGACACAGAGCATAGGGAGTCGAAGAGTTGTTCCCGCTCCAGCGGGCAAAGATCAACGATCGGGAGATGCGCAGGGGGGGGGGATGGTTTTTTTGCAGCCATCAATGTAACCGTGGCTACGTCTTAAGCCTGTGAATGACGTGAATAAAGCCCCTACGCCTACGCTGAGCGACGATGCCCCCGGCGAGCGTGCAGTTCCGGACGCGCGCGGTGCCTCTCGTCCGTCCGTCATTAAACTTGCATCTGTATCGGTCACGAGACTCGTCGATTGTGGCCGATGGATGTCCTCTGGCGTCGCGCGGTCGCTGGTGCATCGCTGCATAAGCACGATAATGGCCGATAATCAATTATATTCGCCATCGAACGATTTTCAATTTGTGCGAGGAAAGAAAATCTTGCCCTGATAGATATCGCTCTGAACGAATATAAAGTATAATAATAAGAAGAACCTATAATACAAAGAAAGTGCGCTTAATTAGGGATACTATATTAAATACCAACTTTGAGGAATATACAAGATGCACGAGAGAAAATGTTCGACGTAAGAATTTTGCCATTATCGGCTCGATAACCCACAGTTATAACGAGCCGATCGGGAATTAATTATAACACCTACGTTGTATGCACCCACGGACTTGGCTTTCTATTATACGGAACTCGATTTTACAAGCAAAAGCTAGAGAGGAGTGGAGGGAACACAATGCCGACGGAAACCGTTATTACATGGAGCTATCGCGAACCAATCTTGTGCATAACTCATCGCATTGTGCGCGAGTTGCAGCTGCGGTGCTCGCGTCAATCGAATGTCTACTTCGCGCAACAAGCTTCGTTCGCAAAGTGTTGCGATAAAAGAGCTATTTGACTCGAAAGAGGGAAAAAGGCATCGAAAAAGAAAAGAGAGAGAGAGAACCGAGGCGATATACACCATCGATAATCGGTCCACTAGCGTTGCGTGAGGTCACTGAAGAAGCCCCCCCGTCCTCTTCTGGCCAGGGCATTGTCAAGTCCGATCACGAAGCGACCTCGCATCTTTCCTGGCGATCGCGAGGGATGCTGTTCTCGCGAGCGCGCGCACGCTTTTATCTCCCCGTACAATCTCGACTCTGAGAATGCCCGCTATGCTACATTTTCCTCACGAACGATTTCTCTCGTTGAATTTGATTTCCAGATTTCAGATGGAATGTTAATTGTTGACCGTCCGTGACCTTGTCGGGATATAAATAGATATAACGCTCTTGGACGCTCCGAAACAAAACTTTCTCGCGTGAGCACGATCAATTTCAGATAACGTCGTTAAAGAATGATACGAAAACTTTCGAAACATGATACTTTCGACAAATTAATACTCTCACGTGAACGATAAAATAACACGTTGCATTACGCGTGTTCGTTTAAATGCGGACGCGCGCGTCGAGCGTTAAATCGCGCGGATTAAACCGCGATCGGGCGGAAGAATCGGATTAGTCGCGTCGATCGGAGACAAAGTATATACCGGACGATCTGCCTGGCGGCTTCGCACGAAACAAGATCTCATTTCCAGCTGGCTGCGCCAGAGCAGAAACACGGAGAGCGAGAAAGAGAGAGAGAGAGGGAGAGACGCTCATCGCCCGCAGCGAGCGCGCCGATCGGGAGATGCGCAGGGGGGGGGGATGGTTTTTTTGCAGCCATCAATGTAACCGTGGCTACGTCTTAAGCCTGTGAATGACGTGAATAAAGCCCCTACGCCTACGCTGAGCGACGATGCCCCCGGCGAGCGTGCAGTTCCGGACGCGCGCGGTGCCTCTCGTCCGTCCGTCATTAAACTTGCATCTGTATCGGTCACGAGACTCGTCGATTGTGGCCGATGGATGTCCTCTGGCGTCGCGCGGTCGCTGGTGCATCGCTGCATAAGCACGATAATGGCCGATAATCAATTATATTCGCCATCGAACGATTTTCAATTTGTGCGAGGAAAGAAAATCTTGCCCTGATAGATATCGCTCTGAACGAATATAAAGTATAATAATAAGAAGAACCTATAATACAAAGAAAGTGCGCTTAATTAGGGATACTATATTAAATACCAACTTTGAGGAATATACAAGATGCACGAGAGAAAATGTTCGACGTAAGAATTTTGCCATTATCGGCTCGATAACCCACAGTTATAACGAGCCGATCGGGAATTAATTATAACACCTACGTTGTATGCACCCACGGACTTGGCTTTCTATTATACGGAACTCGATTTTACAAGCAAAAGCTAGAGAGGAGTGGAGGGAACACAATGCCGACGGAAACCGTTATTACATGGAGCTATCGCGAACCAATCTTGTGCATAACTCATCGCATTGTGCGCGAGTTGCAGCTGCGGTGCTCGCGTCAATCGAATGTCTACTTCGCGCAACAAGCTTCGTTCGCAAAGTGTTGCGATAAAAGAGCTATTTGACTCGAAAGAGGGAAAAAGGCATCGAAAAAGAAAAGAGAGAGAGAGAACCGAGGCGATATACACCATCGATAATCGGTCCACTAGCGTTGCGTGAGGTCACTGAAGAAGCCCCCCCGTCCTCTTCTGGCCAGGGCATTGTCAAGTCCGATCACGAAGCGACCTCGCATCTTTCCTGGCGATCGCGAGGGATGCTGTTCTCGCGAGCGCGCGCACGCTTTTATCTCCCCGTACAATCTCGACTCTGAGAATGCCCGCTATGCTACATTTTCCTCACGAACGATTTCTCTCGTTGAATTTGATTTCCAGATTTCAGATGGAATGTTAATTGTTGACCGTCCGTGACCTTGTCGGGATATAAATAGATATAACGCTCTTGGACGCTCCGAAACAAAACTTTCTCGCGTGAGCACGATCAATTTCAGATAACGTCGTTAAAGAATGATACGAAAACTTTCGAAACATGATACTTTCGACAAATTAATACTCTCACGTGAACGATAAAATAACACGTTGCATTACGCGTGTTCGTTTAAATGCGGACGCGCGCGTCGAGCGTTAAATCGCGCGGATTAAACCGCGATCGGGCGGAAGAATCGGATTAGTCGCGTCGATCGGAGACAAAGTATATACCGGACGATCTGCCTGGCGGCTTCGCACGAAACAAGATCTCATTTCCAGCTGGCTGCGCCAGAGCAGAAACACGGAGAGCGAGAAAGAGAGAGAGAGAGGGAGAGACGCTCATCGCCCGCAGCGAGCGCGCATTTTTTTTTCTCTCTCTCGCGCGTGAGAGGAGATGCTCCTCTCTCGGAGCATCTCGACGGGGAGCGCGGTAAACTTTCTAGAGATGACCGACGGTTGCCTATGGGGACCTCGATTCCGGTCCCTTCCGCGGATCGTTGATCTTGGCCGAGTTCCGCGGTGACCTCTTAATCACCGCGAACGCGTTAATTTATGGTGGGGTCTCGTTTTACTCGCATGCAATGTCGTCCGCGCTGACAAGAAAAGTCGGAGGAAAGGATTTATTCTCGCGGAGAACTCACTCGTGAAGATCTAAGAGACTTGATGAATTTCGAAGAATCGCGCCGATAATCAATCACGCAGCCCATGAGAAATCATAATCCGATAATTAAATCGTCAATTTTCTGTTATCATGCGTTAATTATCGCACGCATATATAAAGAATGTGTACTTATAGAGACCGCATGTAATTACAATGTTAATTACGCGTACCAAAGTGAATAGGACCGTCGAACTTATCCATCAATGTTCGCAGGCAACGTGTTCCGAGCCGACAATCCCGCGGTGCTGGCTCTATGAGATAACTCCGTCGTTGTTTCGTACACGCATGTAACGGATCACGCGGACTTTGTTACGGTATTTCCGGCGTACCTTTGTACGTCGCAACGAATTCCGTCGCGTGTCGGGAAATACATGATAGAGATCTGCACGCGTGTCACGTCAGACAACAAGCCGCCGACACATTCGCGGAATACGCGATATCTCGATGTTACTATAAATCCGTGAAATCGTAGAAACAGAGATAGGGTCGAGAAACTGTTGGAGAATCAAGAAATGCCACATGTATTTCGCTGAATGTTAAATGACATAGACATGTGTCAGGTTTAATAGTATACGGATGAGAAAATTTAACGGTACAAATTACGTGAAAAATACATTGACTTTTATAACATTGTTGTAAAGCTAGAATATAACGGTATTAAGAGATATTTTTACTGCTACAAAAATTGTAAATTATGTACTTATTCTATTGTTTGTTAACGATTGTGCATTTATTTGTGCAAAAATTTGAATAATTACAATACTCACTCCTTTGTAAAATATGATAGATATCTTATCAAATAAAAATATTGTGTGATTTCTCTTATATGTTAGCATGTTTCACGATTACAAAAATTATATTGTAATTTTTACAATAACAATTTATTATATTTCCAATAATAATTTACTTCGTGTATGAATGAAAATTATTATAATTGAAAACAGATGTAAAATTAAATAGCAGCATTGAAACATCGAGTCAACGTACATATAAAACTTTAATAAATTAGAGTATGGTTTTTTAATAAATTAAAACACAAATACCGGAAAGGGATTTTAAGGAACTTTTTAATCTTGTGTTATACGAGCGTTCTCTAAAGCGAAGCTGTACGTGTCTCAGTTAGAGATCTCCCGTCATTACGCACGCAATTTCCCACGTGGTCGTGACGGCGGAGGCAGGGAATCTCAGGACATTCGCTGACTCGCGTGACGTGGCTGTCCATCAAACGTTAAACGAAGTTCGTTCACTTCCGCGCGCGGAGACGATTTTTCTTCAATGACACAACACAAATCCGTCCGCGGTTTTCTCCGCGAGACAGAAGAGAAAAAATTCGCGACCGCGTTATAGACAACAAACTAAAGTCCGTCGTTACCTTTCAAATAAATTTCTGATAAATTTAATTTCTTATGAATTTGTCATCGATATACATTGTTATATTCTTTACGCTGTTATTATGACGCCGTTTTAATTAATTTAATTACCGGGATATATGAATCATTATTAATGATGCTATATCTGTGTTTTCAGAAGGCGTTCAAACGGATTCCAATCCAAGCGGAATCATCCATTACTCAAATGTGCAGCGTACTGTTACGGGGAAGGTAATTAGCGCAATCATTACTTCATATACAAGCAAAAAATTACTTAATAACTTTGTACGTTCTTAATAATTCAGAACTTAGAGGGGAGAACCTTAGATGAAATTATCAGTAAATGATGATGACGTTTTTGTTTCACAATTATTACGTTATAATTAAGAAGCCTTTTATTATTCCCTTTAATGACTTTCGTTATTATTATCTAATTTATGAAAACCGGGCAATTTTTTTCTCTTAATTCCCGTCTTCGTAAAGCGGAAACGAGATACGTTTCGCTCATACATATGTACGCGCGTGTGTAGGCGCTAATTTTTACGACGCTTCGATCTGATAAATTAGCATGCAGCGTGCGTTTCGCGCCAGAGAAAAAAAAAAGAAAACACATCGATCGATGCACAACTGCTAGTGGCGAAAATATACGCGGAAGATATACGCGAGACCAGAGTGAGTGAGAGAGATAGAGAATGGATCGCTTATTACCGCGCTGCTGGGTATCAGCAATTCGCGACGCGGGCAGCTGCCTCCTGTATCTGCTTTGCCTACACTTGCGCTAAAGCACCTTTACCTTCGTTCGCCTTATGCCGCGGAATGACTTGCTAATAACACGAATCGTTATCTAACGAGAGGGAATCGGAAACGTCCCGCGCGAAACAATATATTCTTCCTTTCGCGGGGAACGCGAAGCCCCGATAATGACGGGTCGGCGCCGAAAATGAATGGTTAAAGTCGTCGGTAAATTATATCTCCGCAACGTTCCCCGCATTTCGATTTCTGTTCCTTGGATGTTCCTTTACATCATGCGTTTTTGAAAGATCACTTTGACATTTCGATATACCGCATCATCTATATAATTTTATTTATGAATAATTATATTTAAATATTGAGATATTAATTTTATGATAATTATACTCAAATATTAATATTAATATATTAATTATATTAAAATATTAATAATAATACGAAATAATATTTAAATATTAATTCAATCGCGAATATAGAGAAAACTAAAATGATTTATTTTTTAAATTAGATAATATAAGAATTGATGCGCTAAAATATTAACGATTCTTCTAGTACGAGGAGCAGGAGACGCTCGACATTGAGGCCCTCAACAATACGAGAAGGGCCGACCGGCAGGTCTTATTCTTCAATCGCGTGCCGAAAGTCGGCTCGCAGACCTTCATGGAGCTGCTGAGGAGGCTGTCGATAAGGAATGCTTTTTCATTCAATAGGGACCGCGTGCAGCGAGTCGAGACCATACGTCTTGCGCCGATCGAACAGGTAACGAACGACCCCCGGCCAGAAGGGGCCTCAATCAATTATCATCAATCGCGCAGCGACGTTCGCGTAGTAATTACCTATCTTAATTTATAATCCCGTCGAGCCCTACATGGTGATAAAAAAGTACGACGATACCCGGACCGATCAAGTGATTCACGCGCTAACGGTTCCGTCTCTTCTTCGTACTTCCTCGTGCTCGCCGCGGGTCTTTCGTTCATGATAAAATTACGAGGAGGGAGGAGAATTGAACGTGTCGTTTATTTTTCATATAGAAACTTGCCAAGAAACCTGTCAAAGAGTGATAAAGATAAGAGAGACGTAGCGATCTGCGGACAGATGTGTATCTTGTCATTACGATAGAAAATAGAATCCGCATGTACGATTTAGAGTGAAAGTTCAAGTTGACGTTTGCCTAGATCTTTGTGCAAAAAGATTTCTCTTTATTTACGAGAACTGTTAGCTTGTAATAAGGAAAATAACAATGAAAGATTTATTACTTTTTGCAATATAATTTGTACGTAATTTGTACGTGAATTAACTTGTCTTGTATACATTTTCAGCTTCATCTCGCCAGGATGGTCAGCAGCTATTCAGAGCCCTCTGTCTACGTAAAGCACGTCTGCTTTACTAACTTCACAGAGTGAGTGCCACGAGATTAGCCTAGGCAATTTGAATGATTGCTACCACTCACCATTTTCTACTCACTACTTTCCTTGTGTCTCTCCTCGTCGTCAGATTCCATCTGCCGGAGCCGATTTACATCAACGTGGTCCGCGATCCTGTGGAGAGAGTCATATCCTGGTATTATTATGTAAGAGCGCCGTGGTATTACGTGGAGAGGAAGCAGATCTTCCCAGATCTGCCGCTACCCGATCCCAATTGGCTCAAGAAGGACTTCGAGTCGTGCGTTCTTAAGGGAGATCGAGAGTGCAGATATCTAGAGGGCGAGGTCCACGAAGGTATCGGCGATCATCGCAGGCAAACGCTCTTCTTCTGCGGACACAGCGAGAAATGCACGTAAGAATATTGTTCGTAAAATATATATAATAAATATAAA
>NW_021851167.1:161764-170495 GCF_003651465.1 Formica exsecta
ACTTGCAAAAATTTGCACCGTAGAAATTGATCACAAATGCCCACGAACATCCGATGAAAGTAGCGTTCTATCGCGTTCATTGAATCGGTGAGATCGAGAATCACACGAGATAGATCTTTTTCAAATCTTGACAATGGTCAGGATTTTTTATTCTCCGAAGCAACGGCTGCAAAAATAATGCAAACTTAATAAGTTAAAAATTAATAACCATGTTTTGAAAAAAATAAATTGTCTTATACAATTTCTTATGTCATAATTTAGTTATATAAAGTGCTTGAAAGGGAGAGAGTGATCTATAAATTATTTTTTTGCCGGATATCTCTCTTATATTGTGTTAATAAACAAAATAAATTGCACCCAAGCATTTCAAGCGCATAGGAAGTATCGGAATGACTTCGAGAAGTTCCGATGTCGACCCACATTCTCCATTCTTATAACGTGCGCTTCGCGAAAGTAGTCAGGTAGCTCCTTTCGAATTTCTCATGTGAGGCACTCCTTTATATGCAAACGCCTTTCCTTGCGGAACGGACGTTCAGAGTTCAAACAATTTCACGCGATCGTTGACTATTCGAATTTCTCGTCAAATTTCTCGTTGTTACCTAAAAACTTTTTTCTTATCAAGACTACCGTGCGGTGACAGCTTCAGGCAGCGTGTCACCGATTTTATTATCTACTTGACACGTATTGGTAATTGACTTTCGCTTTCATTCGCTTTCAGCTACGATTAATTTTACCCACAGCAATGTATGTCTCTTGTCGCGCGTTAGTTTTCCATTAGCGTTATCAGATAGTGCCAGTTTGCGAGAAGATCTTCGCCAAACTATTCTTCTTCGAACGACGAAATTAATTCTAGACAAGAGAGAAGGAGAGAGAAAAAGAGAGAAACACAAGCTATCGCAATATCATATCCGTGTTTTGTACAATAAAAATCCGTGATCGCTATTTCCTGGATCGTCGATTAAGGAAATTGCGATCACTGTCACGGTAATCAACCGTATGCATCGCAATGCGCGACTTTTCACGCGCTCTTAAATACGTGCACCTATATTCCCACGATGACCAAGCCCGTCAGAGAGTTACTTTCTATATGATTTTCTCTCTCTCTCTCTCACTCAATTTATTTTTAAATTACCTTGCGAATATACGGTATACGTGTCGATCGTAACCTCGTGAAGGAAAGGCGGAAATTTGATCGCGCGTCCCTCAGCCCCACTTTTGGTTAATTGTAAGATGAAAGTTACCGCGGCAAGCTTCTCCCTCGAGGCGTCACGAACAATTAGCTCGCAGAATCGCCCCGAGATGCAAGCATCATTCCCTTCCTCCTCCCCTTCTCTTTCTCTCTCTCTCTCTCTCTTCGTCGACCTCTACAGCTTTCTCGAGTTCTGGATCAACAGGTCGAAAGGCGATTGACCAAAATAGGAGTAAAAGGTTGCCAATCCGGTCCGGCGTCCTGACATCCTTTCTTTTTCTTCTCGTGCGCAACATCTCGGCCGCGGAAGCAAAGAAAAGGAATTTCCCCGAGTCCGTACGGTAAAACTGATTCGGGAAATATCGCAAGAAATAATTCGAATTGGTGCGCAAGAGCGGAACGCGATTGACCGATTTTCTTTAATTTTGAGGATTTAGCAAAAAAAGACTGCAAACACGTATCCTCCTTTTATTTAATCGCGAGCGGAAAGGAAGCGCATCTCGTAAAAAGCGACACGCAAGTGCACAAGTGATCCGCGTATTGTGTTAACACGCTGCCGAAGCGATTTTCTCTCTATTGCCAGCGAACAATCATACTATTTCCTTTTTCTTTTTCTATATCTGTCACTCATAAATATTTACATCATAAACACTGAGCGCTTCCTCTTTTTTTTTTTCTCGAACGTAGATCTAGATTTAACGAGGTAAATCGTCTGTTTAAGTGGCAATTACGCTTGAGAATAACGCGAATGCATTTATTCAATAATCTTGAAGAAACTTTGATATACATAATTCTGAAAATACTTATAACAAGTGTAAAAGTGACGTTTCATGCAAACATGTAAACTTTCAATATATTATTGAATGCATCAATTTCATGACCACAAATGTAAATTTTTCTGATATATAACAGTTATATATGTTATAATACATCATACACTGCAGATGTATTGCCGATATATTCGCAACATTAAGAGAAGAAACACTGTATATGACTATGCAATAATTGATGGTTGTCTTTCTAAAAATTAATAAAGATTAATTGCGGCCGCTTATGGTACATGGAATGTGAAACGAGATTGTACCTCCACACGCAATAGCACGGCGTTAAATTGTGAGGAAAAAATTGGGTTGTTCCACAGCATAGATATAAAATTAGAATGTGGAAAGAATAGCACATATTCTTCGGTAGTAGAGTTTGCTTTTCCACGATTTGCCTTTCATCATATTATAATATAAAAGAACAGAGTGCTGTAATAAGTATTACAATATCAATAGAAAGTTATAAATGAAAATTAAAAATTACCGCGATATCTTTTATATATCACTTTTTCCTTCTCAGAAATAGAAGCAATCGTTGAGTCGCAATCATGTAAAGCTATCTCTTATCATAGATATCAAACTATAAGTTATGGATAGTAACCGATGGACCTCTGTACTTTTCACACATTTTATCTAATATTATTTCTGATTTTATCTCAATCTTATAAAATAATAAAATAAAGTTTCTTGTTGGATCCGCCTTAAAAACCCCTGGAAGCCGAAAAAATCGCCAACGGAAGTGTCAGATTTTTCTTTCTCTCTTTTTCTTTATTTCTCTCCAAGAAAATTTTGTAGCAGTCGTCCATATACGCGAGATCTCGGACATAATACTAGCGCCCATTCTGGCGTAATAGAGCGGCTACAGACACAGAGCATAGGGAGTCGAAGAGTTGTTCCCGCTCCAGCGGGCAAAGATCAACGATCGGGAGATGCGCAGGGGGGGGGGATGGTTTTTTTGCAGCCATCAATGTAACCGTGGCTACGTCTTAAGCCTGTGAATGACGTGAATAAAGCCCCTACGCCTACGCTGAGCGACGATGCCCCCGGCGAGCGTGCAGTTCCGGACGCGCGCGGTGCCTCTCGTCCGTCCGTCATTAAACTTGCATCTGTATCGGTCACGAGACTCGTCGATTGTGGCCGATGGATGTCCTCTGGCGTCGCGCGGTCGCTGGTGCATCGCTGCATAAGCACGATAATGGCCGATAATCAATTATATTCGCCATCGAACGATTTTCAATTTGTGCGAGGAAAGAAAATCTTGCCCTGATAGATATCGCTCTGAACGAATATAAAGTATAATAATAAGAAGAACCTATAATACAAAGAAAGTGCGCTTAATTAGGGATACTATATTAAATACCAACTTTGAGGAATATACAAGATGCACGAGAGAAAATGTTCGACGTAAGAATTTTGCCATTATCGGCTCGATAACCCACAGTTATAACGAGCCGATCGGGAATTAATTATAACACCTACGTTGTATGCACCCACGGACTTGGCTTTCTATTATACGGAACTCGATTTTACAAGCAAAAGCTAGAGAGGAGTGGAGGGAACACAATGCCGACGGAAACCGTTATTACATGGAGCTATCGCGAACCAATCTTGTGCATAACTCATCGCATTGTGCGCGAGTTGCAGCTGCGGTGCTCGCGTCAATCGAATGTCTACTTCGCGCAACAAGCTTCGTTCGCAAAGTGTTGCGATAAAAGAGCTATTTGACTCGAAAGAGGGAAAAAGGCATCGAAAAAGAAAAGAGAGAGAGAGAACCGAGGCGATATACACCATCGATAATCGGTCCACTAGCGTTGCGTGAGGTCACTGAAGAAGCCCCCCCGTCCTCTTCTGGCCAGGGCATTGTCAAGTCCGATCACGAAGCGACCTCGCATCTTTCCTGGCGATCGCGAGGGATGCTGTTCTCGCGAGCGCGCGCACGCTTTTATCTCCCCGTACAATCTCGACTCTGAGAATGCCCGCTATGCTACATTTTCCTCACGAACGATTTCTCTCGTTGAATTTGATTTCCAGATTTCAGATGGAATGTTAATTGTTGACCGTCCGTGATCTTGTCGGGATATAAATAGATATAACGCTCTTGGACGCTCCGAAACAAAACTTTCTCGCGTGAGCACGATCAATTTCAGATAACGTCGTTAAAGAATGATACGAAAACTTTCGAAACATGATACTTTCGACAAATTAATACTCTCACGTGAACGATAAAATAACACGTTGCATTACGCGTGTTCGTTTAAATGCGGACGCGCGCGTCGAGCGTTAAATCGCGCGGATTAAACCGCGATCGGGCGGAAGAATCGGATTAGTCGCGTCGATCGGAGACAAAGTATATACCGGACGATCTGCCTGGCGGCTTCGCACGAAACAAGATCTCATTTCCAGCTGGCTGCGCCAGAGCAGAAACACGGAGAGCGAGAAAGAGAGAGAGAGAGGGAGAGACGCTCATCGCCCGCAGCGAGCGCGCATTTTTTTTTCTCTCTCTCGCGCGTGAGAGGAGATGCTCCTCTCTCGGAGCATCTCGACGGGGAGCGCGGTAAACTTTCTAGAGATGACCGACGGTTGCCTATGGGGACCTCGATTCCGGTCCCTTCCGCGGATCGTTGATCTTGGCCGAGTTCCGCGGTGACCTCTTAATCACCGCGAACGCGTTAATTTATGGTGGGGTCTCGTTTTACTCGCATGCAATGTCGTCCGCGCTGACAAGAAAAGTCGGAGGAAAGGATTTATTCTCGCGGAGAACTCACTCGTGAAGATCTAAGAGACTTGATGAATTTCGAAGAATCGCGCCGATAATCAATCACGCAGCCCATGAGAAATCATAATCCGATAATTAAATCGTCAATTTTCTGTTATCATGCGTTAATTATCGCACGCATATATAAAGAATGTGTACTTATAGAGACCGCATGTAATTACAATGTTAATTACGCGTACCAAAGTGAATAGGACCGTCGAACTTATCCATCAATGTTCGCAGGCAACGTGTTCCGAGCCGACAATCCCGCGGTGCTGGCTCTATGAGATAACTCCGTCGTTGTTTCGTACACGCATGTAACGGATCACGCGGACTTTGTTACGGTATTTCCGGCGTACCTTTGTACGTCGCAACGAATTCCGTCGCGTGTCGGGAAATACATGATAGAGATCTGCACGCGTGTCACGTCAGACAACAAGCCGCCGACACATTCGCGGAATACGCGATATCTCGATGTTACTATAAATCCGTGAAATCGTAGAAACAGAGATAGGGTCGAGAAACTGTTGGAGAATCAAGAAATGCCACATGTATTTCGCTGAATGTTAAATGACATAGACATGTGTCAGGTTTAATAGTATACGGATGAGAAAATTTAACGGTACAAATTACGTGAAAAATACATTGACTTTTATAACATTGTTGTAAAGCTAGAATATAACGGTATTAAGAGATATTTTTACTGCTACAAAAATTGTAAATTATGTACTTATTCTATTGTTTGTTAACGATTGTGCATTTATTTGTGCAAAAATTTGAATAATTACAATACTCACTCCTTTGTAAAATATGATAGATATCTTATCAAATAAAAATATTGTGTGATTTCTCTTATATGTTAGCATTTTTCACGATTAAAAAAATTATATTGTAATTTTTACAATAACAATTTATTATATTTCCAATAATAATTTACTTCGTGTATGAATGAAAATTATTATAATTGAAAACAGATGTAAAATTAAATAGCAGCATTGAAACATCGAGTCAACGTACATATAAAACTTTAATAAATTAGAGTATGGTTTTTTAATAAATTAAAACACAAATACCGGAAAGGGATTTTAAGGAACTTTTTAATCTTGTGTTATACGAGCGTTCTCTAAAGCGAAGCTGTACGTGTCTCAGTTAGAGATCTCCCGTCATTACGCACGCAATTTCCCACGTGGTCGTGACGGCGGAGGCAGGGAATCTCAGGACATTCGCTGACTCGCGTGACGTGGCTGTCCATCAAACGTTAAACGAAGTTCGTTCACTTCCGCGCGCGGAGACGATTTTTCTTCAATGACACAACACAAATCCGTCCGCGGTTTTCTCCGCGAGACAGAAGAGAAAAAATTCGCGACCGCGTTATAGACAACAAACTAAAGTCCGTCGTTACCTTTCAAATAAATTTCTGATAAATTTAATTTCTTATGAATTTGTCATCGATATACATTGTTATATTCTTTACGCTGTTATTATGACGCCGTTTTAATTAATTTAATTACCGGGATATATGAATCATTATTAATGATGCTATATCTGTGTTTTCAGAAGGCGTTCAAACGGATTCCAATCCAAGCGGAATCATCCATTACTCGAATGTGCAGCGTACTGTTACGGGGAAGGTAATTAGCGCAATCATTACTTCATATACAAGCAAAAAATTACTTAATAACTTTGTACGTTCTTAATAATTCAGAACTTAGAGGGGAGAACCTTAGATGAAATTATCAGTAAATGATGATGACGTTTTTGTTTCACAATTATTACGTTATAATTAAGAAGCCTTTTATTATTCCCTTTAATGACTTTCGTTATTATTATCTAATTTATGAAAACCGGGCAATTTTTTTCTCTTAATTCCCGTCTTCGTAAAGCGGAAACGAGATACGTTTCGCTCATACATATGTACGCGCGTGTGTAGGCGCTAATTTTTACGACGCTTCGATCTGATAAATTAGCATGCAGCGTGCGTTTCGCGCCAGAGAAAAAAAAAAGAAAACACATCGATCGATGCACAACTGCTAGTGGCGAAAATATACGCGGAAGATATACGCGAGACCAGAGTGAGTGAGAGAGATAGAGAATGGATCGCTTATTACCGCGCTGCTGGGTATCAGCAATTCGCGACGCGGGCAGCTGCCTCCTGTATCTGCTTTGCCTACACTTGCGCTAAAGCACCTTTACCTTCGTTCGCCTTATGCCGCGGAATGACTTGCTAATAACACGAATCGTTATCTAACGAGAGGGAATCGGAAACGTCCCGCGCGAAACAATATATTCTTCCTTTCGCGGGGAACGCGAAGCCCCGATAATGACGGGTCGGCGCCGAAAATGAATGGTTAAAGTCGTCGGTAAATTATATCTCCGCAACGTTCCCCGCATTTCGATTTCTGTTCCTTGGATGTTCCTTTACATCATGCGTTTTTGAAAGATCACTTTGACATTTCGATATACCGCATCATCTATATAATTTTATTTATGAATAATTATATTTAAATATTGAGATATTAATTTTATGATAATTATACTCAAATATTAATATTAATATATTAATTATATTAAAATATTAATAATAATACGAAATAATATTTAAATATTAATTCAATCGCGAATATAGAGAAAACTAAAATGATTTATTTTTTAAATTAGATAATATAAGAATTGATGCGCTAAAATATTAACGATTCTTCTAGTACGAGGAGCAGGAGACGCTCGACATTGAGGCCCTCAACAATACGAGAAGGGCCGACCGGCAGGTCTTATTCTTCAATCGCGTGCCGAAAGTCGGCTCGCAGACCTTCATGGAGCTGCTGAGGAGGCTGTCGATAAGGAATGCTTTTTCATTCAATAGGGACCGCGTGCAGCGAGTCGAGACCATACGTCTTGCGCCGATCGAACAGGTAACGAACGACCCCCGGCCAGAAGGGGCCTCAATCAATTATCATCAATCGCGCAGCGACGTTCGCGTAGTAATTACCTATCTTAATTTATAATCCCGTCGAGCCCTACATGGTGATAAAAAAGTACGACGATACCCGGACCGATCAAGTGATTCACGCGCTAACGGTTCCGTCTCTTCTTCGTACTTCCTCGTGCTCGCCGCGGGTCTTTCGTTCATGATAAAATTACGAGGAGGGAGGAGAATTGAACGTGTCGTTTATTTTTCATATAGAAACTTGCCAAGAAACCTGTCAAAGAGTGATAAAGATAAGAGAGACGTAGCGATCTGCGGACAGATGTGTATCTTGTCATTACGATAGAAAATAGAATCCGCATGTACGATTTAGAGTGAAAGTTCAAGTTGACGTTTGCCTAGATCTTTGTGCAAAAAGATTTCTCTTTATTTACGAGAACTGTTAGCTTGTAATAAGGAAAATAACAATGAAAGATTTATTACTTTTTGCAATATAATTTGTACGTAATTTGTACGTGAATTAACTTGTCTTGTATACATTTTCAGCTTCATCTCGCCAGGATGGTCAGCAGCTATTCAGAGCCCTCTGTCTACGTAAAGCACGTCTGCTTTACTAACTTCACAGAGTGAGTGCCACGAGATTAGCCTAGGCAATTTGAATGATTGCTACCACTCACCATTTTCTACTCACTACTTTCCTTGTGTCTCTCCTCGTCGTCAGATTCCATCTGCCGGAGCCGATTTACATCAACGTGGTCCGCGATCCTGTGGAGAGAGTCATATCCTGGTATTATTATGTAAGAGCGCCGTGGTATTACGTGGAGAGGAAGCAGATCTTCCCAGATCTGCCGCTACCCGATCCCAATTGGCTCAAGAAGGACTTCGAGTCGTGCGTTCTTAAGGGAGATCGAGAGTGCAGATATCTAGAGGGCGAGGTCCACGAAGGTATCGGCGATCATCGCAGGCAAACGCTCTTCTTCTGCGGACACAGCGAGAAATGCACGTAAGAATATTGTTCGTAAAATATATATAATAAATATAAA
>NW_021851167.1:171778-221301 GCF_003651465.1 Formica exsecta
GCGCAGGGGGGGGGGATGGTTTTTTTGCAGCCATCAATGTAACCGTGGCTACGTCTTAAGCCTGTGAATGACGTGAATAAAGCCCCTACGCCTACGCTGAGCGACGATGCCCCCGGCGAGCGTGCAGTTCCGGACGCGCGCGGTGCCTCTCGTCCGTCCGTCATTAAACTTGCATCTGTATCGGTCACGAGACTCGTCGATTGTGGCCGATGGATGTCCTCTGGCGTCGCGCGGTCGCTGGTGCATCGCTGCATAAGCACGATAATGGCCGATAATCAATTATATTCGCCATCGAACGATTTTCAATTTGTGCGAGGAAAGAAAATCTTGCCCTGATAGATATCGCTCTGAACGAATATAAAGTATAATAATAAGAAGAACCTATAATACAAAGAAAGTGCGCTTAATTAGGGATACTATATTAAATACCAACTTTGAGGAATATACAAGATGCACGAGAGAAAATGTTCGACGTAAGAATTTTGCCATTATCGGCTCGATAACCCACAGTTATAACGAGCCGATCGGGAATTAATTATAACACCTACGTTGTATGCACCCACGGACTTGGCTTTCTATTATACGGAACTCGATTTTACAAGCAAAAGCTAGAGAGGAGTGGAGGGAACACAATGCCGACGGAAACCGTTATTACATGGAGCTATCGCGAACCAATCTTGTGCATAACTCATCGCATTGTGCGCGAGTTGCAGCTGCGGTGCTCGCGTCAATCGAATGTCTACTTCGCGCAACAAGCTTCGTTCGCAAAGTGTTGCGATAAAAGAGCTATTTGACTCGAAAGAGGGAAAAAGGCATCGAAAAAGAAAAGAGAGAGAGAGAACCGAGGCGATATACACCATCGATAATCGGTCCACTAGCGTTGCGTGAGGTCACTGAAGAAGCCCCCCCGTCCTCTTCTGGCCAGGGCATTGTCAAGTCCGATCACGAAGCGACCTCGCATCTTTCCTGGCGATCGCGAGGGATGCTGTTCTCGCGAGCGCGCGCACGCTTTTATCTCCCCGTACAATCTCGACTCTGAGAATGCCCGCTATGCTACATTTTCCTCACGAACGATTTCTCTCGTTGAATTTGATTTCCAGATTTCAGATGGAATGTTAATTGTTGACCGTCCGTGACCTTGTCGGGATATAAATAGATATAACGCTCTTGGACGCTCCGAAACAAAACTTTCTCGCGTGAGCACGATCAATTTCAGATAACGTCGTTAAAGAATGATACGAAAACTTTCGAAACATGATACTTTCGACAAATTAATACTCTCACGTGAACGATAAAATAACACGTTGCATTACGCGTGTTCGTTTAAATGCGGACGCGCGCGTCGAGCGTTAAATCGCGCGGATTAAACCGCGATCGGGCGGAAGAATCGGATTAGTCGCGTCGATCGGAGACAAAGTATATACCGGACGATCTGCCTGGCGGCTTCGCACGAAACAAGATCTCATTTCCAGCTGGCTGCGCCAGAGCAGAAACACGGAGAGCGAGAAAGAGAGAGAGAGAGGGAGAGACGCTCATCGCCCGCAGCGAGCGCGCATTTTTTTTTCTCTCTCTCGCGCGTGAGAGGAGATGCTCCTCTCTCGGAGCATCTCGACGGGGAGCGCGGTAAACTTTCTAGAGATGACCGACGGTTGCCTATGGGGACCTCGATTCCGGTCCCTTCCGCGGATCGTTGATCTTGGCCGAGTTCCGCGGTGACCTCTTAATCACCGCGAACGCGTTAATTTATGGTGGGGTCTCGTTTTACTCGCATGCAATGTCGTCCGCGCTGACAAGAAAAGTCGGAGGAAAGGATTTATTCTCGCGGAGAACTCACTCGTGAAGATCTAAGAGACTTGATGAATTTCGAAGAATCGCGCCGATAATCAATCACGCAGCCCATGAGAAATCATAATCCGATAATTAAATCGTCAATTTTCTGTTATCATGCGTTAATTATCGCACGCATATATAAAGAATGTGTACTTATAGAGACCGCATGTAATTACAATGTTAATTACGCGTACCAAAGTGAATAGGACCGTCGAACTTATCCATCAATGTTCGCAGGCAACGTGTTCCGAGCCGACAATCCCGCGGTGCTGGCTCTATGAGATAACTCCGTCGTTGTTTCGTACACGCATGTAACGGATCACGCGGACTTTGTTACGGTATTTCCGGCGTACCTTTGTACGTCGCAACGAATTCCGTCGCGTGTCGGGAAATACATGATAGAGATCTGCACGCGTGTCACGTCAGACAACAAGCCGCCGACACATTCGCGGAATACGCGATATCTCGATGTTACTATAAATCCGTGAAATCGTAGAAACAGAGATAGGGTCGAGAAACTGTTGGAGAATCAAGAAATGCCACATGTATTTCGCTGAATGTTAAATGACATAGACATGTGTCAGGTTTAATAGTATACGGATGAGAAAATTTAACGGTACAAATTACGTGAAAAATACATTGACTTTTATAACATTGTTGTAAAGCTAGAATATAACGGTATTAAGAGATATTTTTACTGCTACAAAAATTGTAAATTATGTACTTATTCTATTGTTTGTTAACGATTGTGCATTTATTTGTGCAAAAATTTGAATAATTACAATACTCACTCCTTTGTAAAATATGATAGATATCTTATCAAATAAAAATATTGTGTGATTTCTCTTATATGTTAGCATGTTTCACGATTACAAAAAATTATATTGTAATTTTTACAATAACAATTTATTATATTTCCAATAATAATTTACTTCGTGTATGAATGAAAATTATTATAATTGAAAACAGATGTAAAATTAAATAGCAGCATTGAAACATCGAGTCAACGTACATATAAAACTTTAATAAATTAGAGTATGGTTTTTTAATAAATTAAAACACAAATACCGGAAAGGGATTTTAAGGAACTTTTTAATCTTGTGTTATACGAGCGTTCTCTAAAGCGAAGCTGTACGTGTCTCAGTTAGAGATCTCCCGTCATTACGCACGCAATTTCCCACGTGGTCGTGACGGCGGAGGCAGGGAATCTCAGGACATTCGCTGACTCGCGTGACGTGGCTGTCCATCAAACGTTAAACGAAGTTCGTTCACTTCCGCGCGCGGAGACGATTTTTCTTCAATGACACAACACAAATCCGTCCGCGGTTTTCTCCGCGAGACAGAAGAGAAAAAATTCGCGACCGCGTTATAGACAACAAACTAAAGTCCGTCGTTACCTTTCAAATAAATTTCTGATAAATTTAATTTCTTATGAATTTGTCATCGATATACATTGTTATATTCTTTACGCTGTTATTATGACGCCGTTTTAATTAATTTAATTACCGGGATATATGAATCATTATTAATGATGCTATATCTGTGTTTTCAGAAGGCGTTCAAACGGATTCCAATCCAAGCGGAATCATCCATTACTCAAATGTGCAGCGTACTGTTACGGGGAAGGTAATTAGCGCAATCATTACTTCATATACAAGCAAAAAATTACTTAATAACTTTGTACGTTCTTAATAATTCAGAACTTAGAGGGGAGAACCTTAGATGAAATTATCAGTAAATGATGATGACGTTTTTGTTTCACAATTATTACGTTATAATTAAGAAGCCTTTTATTATTCCCTTTAATGACTTTCGTTATTATTATCTAATTTATGAAAACCGGGCAATTTTTTTCTCTTAATTCCCGTCTTCGTAAAGCGGAAACGAGATACGTTTCGCTCATACATATGTACGCGCGTGTGTAGGCGCTAATTTTTACGACGCTTCGATCTGATAAATTAGCATGCAGCGTGCGTTTCGCGCCAGAGAAAAAAAAAAGAAAACACATCGATCGATGCACAACTGCTAGTGGCGAAAATATACGCGGAAGATATACGCGAGACCAGAGTGAGTGAGAGAGATAGAGAATGGATCGCTTATTACCGCGCTGCTGGGTATCAGCAATTCGCGACGCGGGCAGCTGCCTCCTGTATCTGCTTTGCCTACACTTGCGCTAAAGCACCTTTACCTTCGTTCGCCTTATGCCGCGGAATGACTTGCTAATAACACGAATCGTTATCTAACGAGAGGGAATCGGAAACGTCCCGCGCGAAACAATATATTCTTCCTTTCGCGGGGAACGCGAAGCCCCGATAATGACGGGTCGGCGCCGAAAATGAATGGTTAAAGTCGTCGGTAAATTATATCTCCGCAACGTTCCCCGCATTTCGATTTCTGTTCCTTGGATGTTCCTTTACATCATGCGTTTTTGAAAGATCACTTTGACATTTCGATATACCGCATCATCTATATAATTTTATTTATGAATAATTATATTTAAATATTGAGATATTAATTTTATGATAATTATACTCAAATATTAATATTAATATATTAATTATATTAAAATATTAATAATAATACGAAATAATATTTAAATATTAATTCAATCGCGAATATAGAGAAAACTAAAATGATTTATTTTTTAAATTAGATAATATAAGAATTGATGCGCTAAAATATTAACGATTCTTCTAGTACGAGGAGCAGGAGACGCTCGACATTGAGGCCCTCAACAATACGAGAAGGGCCGACCGGCAGGTCTTATTCTTCAATCGCGTGCCGAAAGTCGGCTCGCAGACCTTCATGGAGCTGCTGAGGAGGCTGTCGATAAGGAATGCTTTTTCATTCAATAGGGACCGCGTGCAGCGAGTCGAGACCATACGTCTTGCGCCGATCGAACAGGTAACGAACGACCCCCGGCCAGAAGGGGCCTCAATCAATTATCATCAATCGCGCAGCGACGTTCGCGTAGTAATTACCTATCTTAATTTATAATCCCGTCGAGCCCTACATGGTGATAAAAAAGTACGACGATACCCGGACCGATCAAGTGATTCACGCGCTAACGGTTCCGTCTCTTCTTCGTACTTCCTCGTGCTCGCCGCGGGTCTTTCGTTCATGATAAAATTACGAGGAGGGAGGAGAATTGAACGTGTCGTTTATTTTTCATATAGAAACTTGCCAAGAAACCTGTCAAAGAGTGATAAAGATAAGAGAGACGTAGCGATCTGCGGACAGATGTGTATCTTGTCATTACGATAGAAAATAGAATCCGCATGTACGATTTAGAGTGAAAGTTCAAGTTGACGTTTGCCTAGATCTTTGTGCAAAAAGATTTCTCTTTATTTACGAGAACTGTTAGCTTGTAATAAGGAAAATAACAATGAAAGATTTATTACTTTTTGCAATATAATTTGTACGTAATTTGTACGTGAATTAACTTGTCTTGTATACATTTTCAGCTTCATCTCGCCAGGATGGTCAGCAGCTATTCAGAGCCCTCTGTCTACGTAAAGCACGTCTGCTTTACTAACTTCACAGAGTGAGTGCCACGAGATTAGCCTAGGCAATTTGAATGATTGCTACCACTCACCATTTTCTACTCACTACTTTCCTTGTGTCTCTCCTCGTCGTCAGATTCCATCTGCCGGAGCCGATTTACATCAACGTGGTCCGCGATCCTGTGGAGAGAGTCATATCCTGGTATTATTATGTAAGAGCGCCGTGGTATTACGTGGAGAGGAAGCAGATCTTCCCAGATCTGCCGCTACCCGATCCCAATTGGCTCAAGAAGGACTTCGAGTCGTGCGTTCTTAAGGGAGATCGAGAGTGCAGATATCTAGAGGGCGAGGTCCACGAAGGTATCGGCGATCATCGCAGGCAAACGCTCTTCTTCTGCGGACACAGCGAGAAATGCACGTAAGAATATTGTTCGTAAAATATATATAATAAATATAAAAATTTATCTCTGTGCAAATAATCGAATAATCACACACATCACAATAATGCAAAATAATTTTCAAAGATATTAAATAAATACAATATGTAGTACGCATACTAAATAATAAATAATAATATAATTATACTTTGATAATCTAAAAATATTACTCAATTTTTATAGTTATTAGAATGATATATATAAACACTTGATATTTTAATATACTTGTCTTTTTAAGTCCTTTTAATACTGTGGGTGCTCTGGAACGAGCCAAGCTGGCGGTAGAGAAGCACTATGCGGTGGTTGGTGTCTTAGAGGACATGAACACGACTCTCGCGGTGCTGGAAAACTACATACCACGGTTTTTCCAGGGAGCTACCAATGTTTATTATGGTAAATAATTGATCAATTATTTTAATTAAACGGCAATCGATACAGTTACGTTTGTACAATATTATTTTACGATTACAATAGGATACGCTGCTAAAAAGTTTAAAACATTTTAATAGAATTTTGTATGTAATAGTAATTATTAATACTAATAATATCTTGACATTTTTTAATATTTTTATATATGTTACGGTTGCAAATTGCCAGAATTAAATTATCATTATGTTATTTCAATCGTACATAATTTTTTCAATTTTTTTTACGCAGATCAAGTAAATTCGTTTACAAGGATCAACCGGAACTTCTTCAAACCGCCAGTTAGCGAGGAAGTGAAGAACCTGGTACGCAACAACTTTACTCGCGAGGTCGAATTCTACCAGTTTTGCAAGCAACGACTTTACAGACAATACAGAGCTCTCAAGTTGCCGCCCGACGTTCTGTGATTGGCGAGCAATAATCTTTAAAAAGGATATCTTCCGTCCGCTGGTATACGCGAGTGTACTTATTAAAAGGTTGACGCGCAAAAAGTGTTATGAAAAAGGATATATCTCTCAATATAAGTGCATTAATTAGAATGATTTGCTAAAGTTTACAAAACAAATATGATATATAGTTAGTTTCGAAGAATTATTAATCTACGAGAACTTGATTGGATATCGAATGATAAAGAAACAATATTTTATTTGTAGAGAGAAAGAGACACTATAATAATTTTCGGATTAATATTTCGCGAAAAACACTGTGTTCTTTATTAATTTATTGCGATATTATCGAAATCGCAATTCCAATAATGGCTATTCCGAGCCGAAATGAAGAGCTTATGACGTTATCGAAGATTTAATTACAGTGACTATTTCATAAAGACAAAGAAGGAAATATACATTTGTTCGATTTGCTTGGCAATCACTGTATCAATTTGTCTTTTGAATTTTGATGAGCTTACAGAAGGAGCAAAATCTCATGACATTATCAAATTACGAAGAAAGAGAAAAAAGAGAATTAAATCTCTTTATAATCACTGTAATGATCCAGTACCATTTCACAGGATCTTGAGGATAGAAATCTAGCCCACTACGAATTTTCTAGACTACTATTCCAAAATGAAAAGACAAAAAAGAAGACGATTTATTTTATCGAATATAATAATACAATCTGACGCAATTTAAGAGAATCTTGATAGACTTATGTTAAGCGAAGATAGAACGTAGTCATGTAATCGAAATGAAATTATTGAAAGAAGATGAAAAAGAGTGGTGTTCATTTAGCGTTGAATGTTTGCAAAGTTCCACGGGAGAAGGAGGGAGGACTCTCGTTTTATATAAAGATTACTGTGTGACGTGAATGTGTGTGCAACGTGCAATCCAGAAATAGAAACGCTCTCAACGAGTGCCGTATAGTCTCTGCGATCGGACGTCATGTTGCTATTTTTTTTTAATAGGAATCACGCGCAATTTATACGCATTTATCATTCTAGGCATATATATTTCACAGCGATCGAAATGTAGCGTTTTCGCGATGATTTCTCTTGGGTCGGTGATGAAGGAACGACGCAAAGACTGATAAAACCACGATACCTTTAATCGCGGAGTTACTTACGATAACAGAGAGGAATTATGCAGGTTAAGCAGTTATAGAGTATTTGCGCTTTGTGAAGAGAAAATGTATAACACACGTTTGTACTTTCATCGATTATTTGGAATAAAACGCTGCCATTTAAAAGAAAAAAGACGGATCACCTTTCGAACACTCCTCTCGCGTTGTCTTTGTCGTCCAAGGATTTGTTGTCAACTATATCTTTTATCGTTGAAGCCGATATCGAGTCACACCTGTTCATAGATTAAACATCAACTTTAAAATCTACGATCTCATTGATCAATACTTTGGTAAACGTTAACTTGATATTTTTTCCGTGTCAAAAGAGTTTATATGTATCATTCGAATGCGTACGTGCCAAATCGCACTCCTCCATCCGATGAAATAGTTCACACCACAAGTGCGGGATTATATATATAGCGTTACTTTTATTTCGAGAATCTGTAAAACGAGGCTCGTGAACACGCATCGCCCAAACCGTGACATTTGTGCGCGCGTTTTAGATGTTTACATTTTCTAACTGGTAAGAGCCAAGAAACATTGATCACCATTTAGTATTCTGGCACACTGGATATAAATTTTTCCATTTCAAATTAGACGACTCGTAAGTGAAATTTAATAATGCAACATGAAAATGAATCCATAATTTGTAAAGTCCATTTTGGAGACAGTTTTATATTTAAAAAACAAGAGTTCAAAAATATCTCACTGTTTTACACTCTTCAATTTAATTTTAATATGGGGATAAAAATATAAGATGAAGATAAGAATATATATATAAGACACATTTTTCTGATCACAAAACAAAAAGAAATTATGAATCGTTTCATTTATTATTTTAATAATATATAGAACAAAAGTATGAGTGTATGTGTGTATGTGTGTTACAGAAATATCATATATGTATATGTTTGTATACATATATGTATACATGTTGTACTCCTTCCCTATATTCAGCCTTTTTTCGCGCATATATCTAACTTCTATTTTCAATCAACGTTATTTACGCACGCATTCCCGCCTTATAGCGATACGCGTATAAATTGATTCGATTAGAAAAGAAAAAACGCTTAACTTAATAATTTCGTCTAACGATACAGATGATTGTAACGAATAATGCGAACGTAACGTCGAGAGTTATTCTAATAAAATTTCGCAAGACATTTCATTAATTTTTCAATCGTTCAAAGTTCTCTTACGATATATACAACACACAGTACCATATTTATAAATAAACATATGTCACGCTAATAATATGAACATGTTGGTTTAAAGTCAGTTTTCGAGCTCAACTTTTATCTAGATCTAACTATTCGATGTTTCATAAAGATAAAAGAATTAATTCGGTATTGCGTAACAATATGAAGTATTGCATGATAATTGAAAGCAAACTTGGTCTTGCGTTTTTGCAATTGAACACCATGTATATATGTATATTCAGACTTGGTATTTTTATCTGCGAATTTATCAGCGCCCTTTGACATTAAAATAATTACATCTTTTTATATTCAATTATCATCAAGTAAATTTTACGAAAAACTTTCGTAAATATACGTTCGCAGGTCCAGTATTTTATTCTCGCAAACATATAAAGTCGAATTGATCATTGATATGCATTGTTTCGGACTGTTGCATTAGATTGACTTTGTAATAGAAATAGAATTCGGTAACAGTTTTCAACATTGCAAAAGATTTGACGCAGATTTCGACTTATCCATGTATATCTATGTATTTACATAGAAAAATATACGCTAATCGACGCTGTCTCGGACACAGAAATATTTACAGAGAAACACGATCGAATTTATAGTCATATGATTTATAATGATCTAATGATTAGGCAAACGTTTAGGCACATTTTCCATCGATCCATACCTTCTTATCAACAACACGAATATATTATTTATCTGACGTAAAACTTTCTACAAATTAATTGATATTAATTCTTATTGATTCATAAATATTTCACCGGTATGGATGAGAGAGAGAGAGAGAGAGATAGACGCATGGACGGTACCGACATATACTATATCTCGTTGCAAGATGAAATCGCTATTGATAATGTAAAATGCGATGTTCCGTAAACATGTAGTTCGCGCAAATTGTGTACAGATCATAAATTTATAAAATGTAAATTGTAATAGATATCCCGAAAAGATCATAATTTTTCTAGGCACATATTCTATGACAAATGTGTAGAATCAAGTCTATTTTACAGAGACCAATTAAAATTAATTAAAAAATAATATATTTATTATTGTATGTATTCAATTATATACTCTCGAGATCTATTTGGGGGGGGGGGGGGAGCTCTAACAGTCTTTATTTTACAATATTATACAATTGTAACTGTAACTATCGATGTTTCACCGTTATTTCCTTGTCTTCTAATATTCGCGACATGTGATAGGACTTTTATCTTGAAAACCTACAAACGGTATCCACAAAAGTGATTTTCGTCGTAGATGAGAATGTTTAGAGATCCCTTGATCTCTCTTCTGTGTCCGAGACAGAAACGCCGTTAAAGTTACGAAATCTTAAGGTAAGGTACAAGTATAAACGGGGAGACCAAAAAAATAGTTCGTTTCACAAAAATTCCAGCGAATCTTTCAAGCGTCCTTTCTTATTCCCACTTTTAGGCTCGCGATAAAATGTATTGTACTTATAAATTGCTTTAATCAGACATATCATTATTGTAAAGGTGACTGTGTGCTTTTCATGCACGCACGATTTTCTTCCGCGTATTTATCGCGCAAATTAAACAAAAATCTTTATCGAAATGTCCACACCATAAAATATGATCTGATAAAATATGGTGTTTCAAATATCCAGATAACCAAAGTTGAAAGTATTTTTTTTTTCTTCATTGTCACGACGTTATCATTAATGATTCGTTACAGAACTACTATTGTGATGTATTTCTAACAGAACTACATTAATTAATGCGATTACTTTGTATGTATATTGAACATATCATTATGGAAGTACTTACAAGGAAACACGATTGATGAGTTTATAGTCATATAATTTATAATGATCTAATGATTTATAACGATTAGGAATATTCCGACATAATAAACGACGTAAAATATGACAGCAATATCTCGCAGCGAGAACAATATTGGTCTGCAATTTGGAAAGAGAAGGAAGAAACTATACAAATATATCAAAGATATTCATCCTTTTACCTCCAAATCGCAAAAGAAGATTGCTTACTCGAGAGAGAAAGAGAGAGAGAGATTTCGAGACATAGATAAAGTTCGAATCAAAACATAAACAAAAAAAACAAACGATGACAACTACTCTCATTCACGCATCATCGATTTTTATAGCCCGTTAAGATTAAAAAGTAGAGGAATATATATAAAAGCCCCGTACATAAAATGATCGATGAGATTAGTACACGCACTTATTGCAACATTCTCCATTCTTTTCGATATACCTAGCGGAAACGGACTATACGACAAGATTAACTCGGTGGTCAAAAGATACAATTTCAATCGTCGCTATATTATTAATTAATTCTATAATTACTTAATTATTACTACCGGTTATACTAGTAATCATTGCATCTTGATCAACGACATAAATTCTTGATAACAATCTTTAGGAAAATATTCTCGGTGTGATTTCTCTCGCTAACATTCTCGCATTTACTGGAAGTTACATGTGCGTCGTATATGCACATCGCAAATATAATTAGCGCTTTTCGATAGTTTACTTCCGTGACGACGTACACTGATCATATATAACAGTACTCCTTTCAACATACATATGATATATAACATCTTTACATTGTTATTATATTTATAACGCACATTATACATATAGAGTATGTGATACGGTAAAATTTGAGATATAATATTTCAAATTTCAACTTTTTCTTACAGTTGTAAGGAAATATATATATATATATAAAATTTTACTTTTATTTTTGTATTAATTAAACTTTTTACTTTACGTAAAATTATCGTGACAAATTCGTTGATAATTTATTTCTTTTATTTTTATTGTGTGTAAACAGTTAAAATTAGAAATGTTTTTTTTTTGTGGAAAACAATCAATAATACATATAGATAACATCAAAAGATACAAAAAACAATATTATTTAAAAAACGTGAATAAAACTGCGTAAAATACTATCCATTAGATCTGCGGTAAAGAAAAATTTTCCTAATAATTTCTAGCTGTGCAGTAAATAATAAGTGTCATATATGGCAACCTTGTAACAATCTTATGAAATTCTATTGCTGCACGGAATTCAACGGCCGATGACTAAAAGATTGTTAAATTTGTTTTATTATCAAATATATCTTACTTTACTCTATCAACGCTTATTTTTTACAGAATATTCCGTCAAGAAGCTAATTTACACACACATCCGACGCTGAAAAATTCTACAATATTGTCTAGCGATGAACCTATTCGATTGACCTATTCGATTTGTTTCACATGTGTACATCATTATGCGCGCCTCAATAATGATGGTCTACGTGGCATTCGATATTTAACTTTTATAGTATAAATTAATGTCACGAGAAAAAAATGATTTATGGCAGCGTCATTAATCCCAAGATTAAGTATGCAGGAAAACATGATCGAGAATTGAAGAAAAGATAAGATAAAAATTTATAAAAAGCAACAACAAAGCAGTTGTATAATCTGATATATTACAAAAATATTTTATAATATAAAATTATATAATAACAAAATAATTTTATTGTTTCTAGAGTATCAAATCCTAATTTTATATAGATCGAATAATATATTAACAATAGAATACAATAAATCGATAACAAAAAACCCATATCATCGTACTCTTTAGATATGGCTGAAAGATGCGACTTATTTATTAAAATGTAAAGAAAAAGTACATCTGAGAAGCATATAATGATAATTCGATAGATGCTAAAATATTTATGGATATTCCTGGTTGCAAAAATATGATGTAGGACTGTATAAAAAGTAGAAGTCAATTGTGCACGCAAAAACGACAATATACATAATCCTTGAATATAAAATTAAAAAAGATCTCTATCTCAGAGGATTCGTACTTTAAATAAATTCTCACAAAAAATCTTTCCATCCGCACAATCGACGCATTTTCAATGTACAATATATTGTACATAGATTGCGTAAGGGAAGCATCGTATAACGATATGTACAAAGATTATATCGTAAAACGCAACGAATTCTAATAATGTAATGTGATGCATTAATGTTATGCTGAGTAAAGTAAAATTAGTCAATGAATGACACGCCTGCCACCAATACTGACGCTACCTGTACACGTATGCATATAATATATATACAAAATAACATTCACGCGTTTTTTTTTTTTTCACACGAATGGAACTCTTTGATATACACTAGATCTCCTGCAACACGAAATGAAATATTAGTCTGAAAGAGATTTTCAATGGACAAAAAACAATGTTCAGATAGTATATATCCAGCCCTTATATTTATTTTTCTCCATTATTCTTTCACTTCAAAATTTTTTATTTTCCGATATTGAGTGATTTTGAAACCAATAATAATCTTGCGAGAGAAATTTTCTCTAAAGATAATTCGACTTCATATTTTCGACAAAAAAAATAGACGATTTATAAAAACGTTAAAATCTTTATTATATTGAATTGAAAAATATATATAATTGAGTGATATATCTTTGGAGGCACCAGTTACATTTGAATCTTACATTATTTAAAGTCCCATCTCGATGTCGAGCGCAATATCCCGAAAGAAAAGTATAAATGTATTTGTACGTGTGACACCTTACGGAACATTCTCTACAATAAAATCTAAACTCGCAAAATATCGCTAACAAGGACTAATATTATTATAACAAAGTTCATTTCATTATCGTCTGTCGTCGTTGTACCGGCTAACAAAATCGCGATCGTGAGCGACATTTCCTTCATACGATCGATTAAATGATTCATCAGCTTTAACTCTGACATAAACTCTGTAAAGGTACTCTTTCCATAGGAACGTTTAAACCGTCTACTTGCCCCTTAGCGTTTCTTGTGCCAGCTCTGTTTAGGCCATTTCATAGCTTGGAACGAGTACTCTCATTTTTTTCGCTTCGCGCGAGAAGATATCTAGCTTTCAAGATTTTAATCTCCGTTGGCTTGACAGGTACAGTTTGGGAAATGGGCGGAGTATATTTCGTAATTCCTCGGGAAACGCTTTCGTGGAAAGAGATTTCGGAGAGTAAACTATATAAAATATCAAAAGACATTTTAGTGTGTTATTACAAAAATTTGATGTAAAATTTAAAAAGTTGTTTCGCACTTTAATATCGATAGAAACAAAAAATGCACGATTCTTGTTTCATTTCTAAATCTACAAAAAACTTATTTTCTAAAATAAGTTTTACAAAATTAATCCTCGAGAATATTGCGAATATTTCTTATTAGTATCCAAAGTGTACACTTGAAGGAATTCTTCGCATCCAAATGTGAAATTAATAACACAATCGTCACGCAAGCTCTCCGAAAGCCCTGCGTAAGCATCAGAAAACAATGATAAATCCCGAGAGTTTCGTTTTTCACACTTCGTCGCGAAGCACTTGTCTAGGAACGTGTAAGAAGTACCGCGAGTTCGCGCCGTTAGCCTCTTCATTAACAACTGATTCAGTCTGTTTGTGTTTCCGTGCCGTCGTCATGTCAAGTCGATTCGGTCATTCATCAGTAGAACGTCGGTGACCAGCTGGTGCGTCGATTCTCGTCAGCGGTGATCGGTATGTATCCGGTCGATGACGTGGCCGGCAAGCATTGAAAGCAGTAATTGGCACCGCCGTTGTTGTCCCAGTACTGTGCTCCCTTGCACTGGAAACGTACCGCGAATTCGAGCCTCTGACCGACCAGTAGCGTATGACAATAGAGGATGAAGGTGAACTTGTCGCTGAATCCGTCACACGAGTTGGACACGTACGTCGCCTGCAGGTCGCTGAAGTTTCGCCAAGAGTTGAGGGTGTAACGTATGTGCACGGACTTGTGGAAGTCGAGATTGATAACGCGCACCGAGCCTTGAATCGCCAAGGTCACCGGGTCCTGCACTAGTACGTTTTCGAGACAAACCCGCCGCTCGCGCACTATATCAAGAAAGTTCGCCACGCCGCCCGGTTGCTGGAACAACGGCACCAGCATCCGGTCGTGCTTCCTGGGTATCGCCGACATGGATCTGCGCCTGCCATCGTCCTGAAAACGGTTGCACCAGGGATGATTGCTAGTGGTTGGCGCGACGTTGTCCGCACTGCCGTTGTCCGCACTGCCGTTGTCTTGTTGCGGTCGGAAAATGTCATCGTAGATCAAGTCGCTGTACGCAGAATTCGGTATCTTCGGTATCTCGTCCAGGAACGTCCTCACATCGGCCAGATCGAGACCGAGCTTGTCTGCGAAACGGACAATCTTCTTCCTGTGCGGCGTGCCTGGGGGCGTTTTTCCTGTCTTCAGCGAGGAACACCTACGTACTCTCTGCGGCCTGTCCTCCTCCTCTTCCACTATCTCGCTCTGTGTCTCTTGCTCCAGTGATGACGAGTCTTCTTTCACATTGGAATTATCGCCGAGCTTTTTCAGCAATAAACTCAGCCTCTCCTCTTCGCCATCACGTAGCGCGTCATCGTTTTCGATCTGCAACTTTAGCTCGCTCTTCGAAGTTGTCATCCCATCGCTGCTTGAGCATTCCAATGTAAGCACTTCCGGAATATCAAAGGCGCTGCTATAAGCAGATTGATCGGTATCACTGTCATTGGCGACCGTATCCTCCACTTTTAGCAGCGCTGTATTTATTGATGGTACTATCGTGACATCTGCGGATTCTGTACAATCTGTCCGGTTCTTCGCCTTATCAACTGAGTCTTCAACATCATTAAGAAAATCGTCGAGTTCACTGTCATTTTTGTCATTGTCCATCATTTTCTTCGATACACCATTGACGAAGTTAACTTCGTCAACATCATGTTCGTCGTCCTTGTCCTTTTCGTTGTCCTTGTCTTCTTCCTCTTCCTCTACCTCTTCGTTCCACCTGTCTGTTTTGAGTTTGTTGAATATTGCCGTGTTAATACCGTTGCTAGGTAGCTCAGAGTCTGAATGCGACTTGGGCAGGCAGATGTAAGGAACAACGGAATTCTGGATGATCCTGGGCGGACTCTCGTCCTGCAATGACATAGTGCTATCGTCGAATGTGCTCCACAGAGACTCATGGCTGGGCGACGTCGTTTCTTGAGAGCTCCTGCCGTTGAGCGAATCCTCCGAACTGCAGACGACCTGTTCTTCCTGCTCAGATGCGGGTTTTCTTCTCGACGAACAGCTCGACTCGGACGTTGTATCTTCGTTGCGTTCCATATTCGTGTTTGTCCGTCTAGCGCGTCCGTTCAATGCAATTTTGGCCCTCGCGCGAACAAAATTAACATTGGTGAGATTCGAATTGTTGACCTCGCTATCCGAAGTGCTGATCGGGTCGAAGAAGGCTTCGCTCTTTAATTTCTCAGCATCCGAAGATTCTGGGTCGAAGAACATTTCTGGAGAATCGCTATCGGGCGGCGTGCCGGCGATCGGTGACGCAAAGATGCATCCGGATTCGGAATCTCCGGAATGAACACCCACGAGGCCGGGCGTCATCCTAGTCCCACTCGGCGAACAGTGGCAGGCGTCGTGATGGTTCGCCTTCAGAATCTCCGGGTTCACCAGCAGATGCGCCAACTCGGCAGCGGTTGCTTCCTCGGCAGGCGAACCCGGCCCGTCCTCCAACTCGTAGAAGAGATCCGACTCCGAACTGTGACGCGGCTGATGCTGAAGAATCGGATGCTGATTAATGGCGGCGAGACTGTTGGCGGTGGAGTGGCGGTTGCTCGACGACGACGGATGTAACCACGAGGTCTCGCGCGGTACGGCGGCATCCCCGGTTCGCTCGGGCGAGCCGTTTTCGCCGCTCAAGGACGTTAGCCGTCGATGAAGACACCGGGCGAAAGCCTCCGCGCTACCCCGACAGCTGGTGGGCAGAAGGGAGCTGACGATACCGCAGGAGGGCCCGCGAGCGTTGCCTGCCGAATCCGTGCTGCCCATCTTGAGGACGTTGGAGCCGGCTGTTGTTTCCGCGGCCTCCGCGTGCCTGCCCTCCGAAGGCGAGGGTGAGGGCGAGGTCGGGTCGCTGCCTCGACCCGCCGGCACGCTCTCCGAACTGCCGTTCTAGAAAAAAGGAAAGCGACGGATTTAAATTCGTCGCGGAAAGAAAAACATACTTGATCACCAGAGACTGACTCTATGGGACGAAGCGAAAATTTGATGTTTTGATTTCTTCATATTTGTCGACGTCATTGAGATATTGTCAGCACGAAGCAAGATAAATAATTCTTTCAAATGTATTTTTACCATAAACAATATCTTGTACATATCGTCTAAGATAGTATAATATAAAAAAACGATAATTAAATTTCTCTTTTTTTCCTTGTACAACAAGGTGACTATCAAGATTATCGATCAATTATAATTGCGCTAAATGTATTTCTCTTCCGGTATATTGTGTTGCCAGCGGTTATTTCTTAGAATATATGAGAGAAAGAGAGAGAGATATTTTAAAGTTAATGATCCTTACTTTATCGATTGCGAGTGGAGCTCGATAGATAATTGAAGTCAGCTCGTTAACGGCAGTCAACAGCTCGTTAACGCTTTGTAAATGGAAATACAAAAAAAAAATCGAAGCACTGAATAGAGTTAGTGACGGAGTCACTAATACGCTCATCATTAATAGTCATAGCATTGGCTTACGGGCACAATATTGCGCGGTATCGAAAGAGCGCCGCAGGAAGTGCAAATGATCGGTCATTACGATCTCCGTGCATCATTTTCTAACGCGCAAAATGTCCAGTACCAATCGCGCCGGTCTTTAATTCTTCTGGAAAAACGCAGAACGCATATACGATTATTCAAATATCACTGTGTCCAAAAATTACTAGGATCGACGATAATTCGAAATTTATGTAACCACCTCGCATTCTTTTCGATACAAGAATAGAATCGAGTGGCGCAGGTCGCGACGATCGACAATTGAATTTTTAGACAACCAAATGTCGACGTATATTACGACGATTTAAAACGAGGCAAAAAGAGAAGGAAAACGTCCTTGCGTTTCGCATTTCTATTCATTGCTATTTTACACACGACCGACGATTATATTTTTCGAAGTTATAATTAGCCATCGACAGCGATTCTCAGAACGTGATGACAATTTATCGTCGTCGAAATCCGTCGTTGTTCGCCAAAGTATATACCAACCTAAGAGAAACACCCGATGGGCGTTCTTTCACTGGGAAAAAAAAAAAAAAAAATTATCGACGTACGTGTCGCACTCAATGAGAATTCAAAGAGAGAATATCACGCGACCGGAGTTACATAACGAAGAAGTGATAATCAATCGAGACGCGCAAAACGATATGTACTACTCTCGATGAATTCGCGAGCGTACATACGTAGGAAAGTGGCGTGCGCGCGCGGCGTGAGAAAATTGGAACGATATAAATACACGCGCAATTGGCCGCGAATCAATTTCCCGCCTCCTCCTCATGCATTAGCGGACCGCGCTAAGGTGACATTTCGCTCACGCATCCTGCACGAAATTCCTGCCGTGGACGGATATTTCGGAGCGTATGATTTATCGATATTTATTTTTATCCCGCAACAGTCTCCCACACATGTACAGGCGGCGCCGAGCGCGAGATGATTTTAAAAACCGCATCGAGAAAAATAACTCGCGCTGTGATTTATATAACAGGCGCTTAGATGAGAGAATGCGATCGACGTTCTTGAAACTTTTTTTCAATCGTAAAGCCATTAGCGTTTAATACTGACACATCTCTTGATCTTTCAATATCGGGTTAGGTTTCAATATCGAATTTATTTACAAAATAATTTTTTCCTAAATAAATTCGATATATCCGTTCTATTTGTCTATCTAAAGTGTAGCTTATTGTTAGCAAAAAGCTTAAATTCGGAAACTGTGAAGAGAAAATTTGACTCCTCAAATACATCAGAGAAACAATTAAAATCGCAGAATTGTGAGACGTATAGATAGATTTATTATTACAAATAACAAAATAATTAATAATTAATTAAGCTACCTTATACGCGATGCATATATGTCGATTATTTTAATACGAGAATCCAGAAATAGTGCCAGTAATGTTGTTTAATGCGAACACTACGAGTTAACGTGGAACCGGTTTACGACCGTATGGCGTGCATCGGGGAAAAAGCAGCGCGCATAAAGGGGTTAACTTTGAAGTGACAGATAAATTTCTTCGTTTTTCTAGTCACTCGCTTTGCCACGAATGCTAACAGACATGCGTATGTTTACGCGTGTTATGTCTATCGGAAGTCTGGGCGGTTCGCGATAAATAATAATTACGTAAGACGAGGCCTAACATAGGCTTTAGTAAAGAGTGTTGACCTCGCAATGACGGCACGATGTCTGCATAAACGGAACTTAAATGTCATTCCGCTTCAGAAACGGGCCCTTTGCGCGAGGCTAAATCTTTCGGGTTTAAAATAATCTCGCGGAAGGAAACAATCCATCATAAACACATATGTCTTCACCGTTTTTTATTTAAAAAACCATCGGATATCTTTTATGCTACACATTCCTCGTCCGACACGCAAATGTTTGCTTATTTATGAACAATCTAGATGCAATTGCATTACAATCGAGCCACAAGTTACAACGTAATAACCCGATATCTGACCGTGAACAATACTTTAATCGCTCCAAGTTGCTCCGAGATTGCGCGTGTACGCATTTATGATTGAGATAAAGAAAGTTTACGAGTCAGATAAGATCGCGCGCCTTCGGCGACGAGGTGTGCAGTCTGGAGCGGAGACCCACGGCGAAGAATTCACCGTGGATGACTTCGGAGATCCGTGTTGCATTGACGAACGCTTCCCGTCTTGGACGCGATAACGGCGAGTGTCAAGCGAGTGGCCGCGGATACGCCACGCCTTACTGCGTCGGGAAACTCTCTCTCTCTCTCTCTCTTTCTTTGTATTTTATTTAGCAGCAATAATCCCTGTTTTTCACCCGCGAGCGATACCGGCGTACACTTTATCGGCTTGGAAATGAGATGGTGTTTCACGAGGTGGTTCCGTTACGTTAGAATCTTCCGCGTGAGATTCGGTCGACGATCGTTAATTTGATAGATCACGGTACATATCGTACGTGATGTTTCATACCCGTAGCGATATTAAATCATGATTATGGAGGGAATGGTCGCGAGATGTAGCGTAAAATAATATCGTATGAAAATTAGACGAAAAGTATAGAATAAATTTTTTCTTCTTACAACGTTTTGCCTTTGAAAAACTAAACTCAAAGATTTGTCTCCTACATAAATTTGAATAATTTTGAACAATCTTACGTCACGGTAATCGCATTCGACTACGATTATAACGCTCTTGCTATTCAAACTGGCACGACTTACGAATTGAGGTCTTCTTGGCATCGGACACGCGTCGAAATATCACGTCTGTACGTTTCCAGTAAGTCTATTTTTGTCCCATTGTAACAGAGAAAGATGGAGAGAGAGAGAGAGAGAGAGAGAAAGAGAAAAAAAAAAAGAAAAGAGAGAGGTTTTATTTTTGTGCGATCGTTCACCGACACAGTTTGAATCGTGACTACTTGACCCATAGTTAGGGCAACGCCGCAATTTATCGCGACAGATTTATCGCACCCCGCGAGAAAATTGCCCAATCATCATCGAGATCCCGCTTCCTAATTGATTAGTAACAAATTACGGCATGACGGCGAGATGATGAATCGCATTACTTACGATCATAATAGCCCCCGATCGACAGAATTAAAATCCTTCAATGTACAAGGTTAGGTCTCCGGACCAATTGCTCCGTTTTGCTGCTGGATACTGTTGGATACTATTGAATATTATGCTGTACAAAACATTTTCATAAAAAAATATGCAAAATCGAGAAAATTACATAATAAATTGAACACGTCCGAAACGCAAGAGATCGACTGACAATCACGTGCTCGAATTCATGGAGACAACAACTTCCAAGTTAATCGATGATGAATTGACGAACTTAGCGCCAGAGCCTGATAAACAGATTCAAGATTGCAATATTTGCATATTCTTATCTTCTCGACGATACGAACATTAGTTATTCGTCGCCCGAATTTTACTCTAATTGATTGAAGTCAAAATCGCATAAAACAATAAAAAGCATCTCGCGAATTTTTCATGTTATTAAAACCGCGTCTCAAATTTGGTTCATTTAACTTTCGAGCTTCTCTGCGGCTTGTTTAACAACAAAAATATTATAAAATGTGCACGCTCTCCAGATTACTGCGGAGAATTCCGAGTCCTCTCGAGAGTTCCGTTAATTTCGTAATATGGATTCACTATCGCGGTCGCTCGCAAAAATTTACTAGAGAATAAATGAAGATCGGCGAGTAAAACGCTAATTAATAATTCATCGATAAACTTGCACGCGAGCGCCGTGACTCGGACTCGAGGCCGACGAGAATCGACTTCTTGCCAAGAGTAAATAAAGTCACAGTTTATATTTAGCCAGAATGGAAATCTGCGAAAGCCACACGCGGGTTTCTCAACAGTATGATTTTATATGCGTTCCAATGAAGATTAATGCGGAAGTTTCACCCAGAAAATTATTTGTAATCTCGATGACATCGCGATTATAATAAGTTCAGTTCGAATAAAATTTTAAAAAATCGATCTTTGCGGATAATGAAATATTCTCTCTGTTATTTAACATACATATACGTAAATACAATATGTAAGTAATAAAAGTTAACTTCTTAATTGATTGTCGTAACAATTAATATATTGGCTTGCTAATCGGTTCAGATTCAAATGAAAAAACTTTTTAATTAAAAATAATTCCTCAAGTATATTTAAATACCTCTTAAATCTCAAATAAAGTATCTTGAAATATTTTATTGAAGATATAATGATATATTGTAAAATGAAAAATTTATTATTTTAGCCGCTGATTTTAAATATAATGACATATAATTATATCTAAAAAAGCAAGGTCAAATATATATATATATATATAGGTATATCAGCATTCTAATAAAATATTAATTAACAGCAGTAAAACAACTAACTCGGCGAATGAACATCTTGAGATTTGATAAGCATGATGATTTACGTTTGTCAGCCGTGCGAACCGGCTCTTTAATGGCAGCTATAAAATGACAGGATAAAAAGAGAACGATATTCAGCGTTTTAATACACACAACTAGATATCCTTTGGCATCATACGCAGATATCGCTCATCAATATACCTCTTGCGTCCCGAAATGCTCTCCTTGCGTAGTCGGTTACCAGAAGAGGGGCCAAAAAGCGTGGTGAAATTACGTGTGGAAAAGATTAAACGTAATCGCACGTGACACGCATCGTATATGTATTCTTATCTTACGCGTATCTGTGACACCTGAGGCGATTATCCGATTCTACTAACGCGTGACATTAAAAAATGACCTTTTCATTAAACGAGCGAACAGGTAACTTGAGAAGGACCCGCATTCTGCCATCGAGACAAAAATCCAGATTTTTTTCGAGGACTTCACGGTACTTTGCTTCTCTCAAACTCGACCTCGTCACCTCGCCCGGCTCTATTCTCTATCGTTTCAGCGAGACTTGCCGGGAACCGCAGAACATACGTCGTTAATCTAACACTATCTGTGTCGCAATTTATTAGAGGAGGAAGATTTATTCATTCCGCGAATAAAATCTCTCATCCTCGTACTCTCGCGGGTCAGCACGCGATTGCATCTGCGCGATATTACACGCGACGTCGTTAAATGCAGGAGGAAATTAATTTTTATTATAAAAACTTGTAAATCAGCGTTGAAGCGCGTAAGCGCCTCCGATAGGGGGACATGACCTGTGTAGAAATCAATATCTCATTGTTATTTAAATGATTCTCCGCGCGAGCTTTTTTTTCCTGCGAGCTCATTTCTCTAATTTCGCGACGATTCGAGAAATATCGAAGAAGAATTTATTTAAATCCGTTTGCACACACAACTTGGTTCATTACACGGATCTTTCGGCAGTCACACAAGCATATATATGCGATAGACGGATGTGTAGAGATAAAGCGAATCATTTTGCGCAAATCACGAAGAATGTGATAGAGATTTATCAAGATCTGTTTGTGTCCCGGGTCAAATAATTAGCTAATTAATTGATAGCGCGATAAATGCCCGGTTTATCAAGAAAGTGTTGATAAAACTGCTGACATGGTTGTTTTTAAAATCCACCCATTATACAATTTTTTCGAAACGGTAGATCGCGTTAATTTCCTCGGCTATTATTCTGCTCTAAACGAGTGTGTCGAGCGACGATAAGAAAGGTCATTATCTCATACTATAAGTATCAATTCAACAATCGTGCATTATCATTCGCTGTTCGATGTTATCAAGTCGATAATAGTAAGTGCGTGTAACGTGATATATCGACCAACATTTATCGCGCGCAGCTCGTTTGCAAACGGCCCTCTCGTATGCAAACCAACTGCATTAGGTACAATGAACCTCTCGCGTGTGTACTACAAGACGGGATATAAGTATCCTGTATATAAAGATTGCATTATTTAATAAAAGAAATCCACACACAAGAGTCAGTTGTTCAAACTACGATTAGATTATGTTATTACAGTAGCAATTATTAACTCTAATTATCTATTCTTAACAAAAATTGAAAAGTATTTAAAACTTTGGGATATTAAATAAAACTCTAAGGAAAGACGTGGATAACAACGAAACGTGATTTAATTTCAAAAATTGATGAGTTTAAAATAATTTTATCTAAAAGTTAAATTATGAAAGTTTTTTAAACACACAGCATTTAAGAATTAATTTAAAAAATATTTAAAATAAAACGTTAAAATATTTATCTCAACCAAATTCTCTCTTGGAATATTTACTATGCACTCGATTTCGTCATAATATGTATTGCAACAAATTGAATTAAATGACAAGCGACCATCGAACAGATAATAATATTGTAAATGATTATACGAGACTTTTTTATCAGATCCGGCTTATTTAAATCGCCAAGCTTGCTGCAAAATGTCAAATGTCTGTTACGAACCATTAAATTTTTCTTCTTCTAATCCTGGACTCATCAATAATAAAATATATACAGGGTGAGTCTTTTTAATCTTAACAGTCAAATATCTCAAAACCTGTGAGTTTTAGAAGGAAACTTTTTAGACAAAAGTTGTTTGGTTCTGAGGAGAAAAAGAGATAGGAATATTAGTTAGACCTTGAGTGGCATTGTTAAGGTCATATCAAGGTGTAAAATATTTAGTTTTCGATAATCTTAGCATAATACTTTTATGTATAGAATAATGAGACAAATGGTATAAAAAAAATAATCGTTTTTGAGAAAAAGTATGTAATTATTTAAAATGTATTTTTTTAACAATTATTTTCTTTTTACGCTAATTGATTTGTCTCATTATTCTGTACATAAAAATATTACGGTAAGATTATCGAAAACTAAATATTTTACGAAATATTTTATTTTTTATATCAAAATATGTCAGATTAAGATATAAAATAACTAAAAAAGTACTTAATAAAAACATACTTTATTATAGAGTTTTGAAAAGGTCTCGACAAGGGCTATAAGAATATGCAATAAAAAATAGAGACTTCAATTTAAAAAATTCGATGTGACCTTGATATGACCTTAACAATGCCACCCAAGGTCTAACTAATATTCCTATCTCTTTTCCCCCTCAGAACCAAACAACTTTTGTCTAAAAAGTTTCCTTCTAAAACTTACAGGTTTTGAGATATTTGCCTGTTAAGATTAAAAAGACTCATCCTGTATAATAATGTCAGTTGATTTCTAATTGATGCCCCTTCGCGATCAGTTACTCGTCTCGAAATGCGCGTTTCGAAAAAAACTCGTTAAAATTATTTGCACAAGGATCAGATGTTAAATATGATTAAGATAAACTCTTCTCCATAGTTTTCTTCCGCATACCTGATCAATTTTGCTCGACTGTGAATAGGACAAGATGAAAGAGTCACACTGCGTTAACGACGCAGACGGAACTTTCTCCACGTCTCTTCTTATCGAACTGCTACAGACTGAGAAGTAGATTGTAATTAGCGCATTAATTATGCGAAACACAGATATCATCTGGTGGCGGATATACGTATAACCGATCAGGGTACGCGTCTTGTAAATCGCGACGCGATAACCCTCGTGTATAATCTCCGTCGTTGACGAAGAGAAAGAGAAAAAAGGGGAAAGAAAAATAAAACTTATTCTGGGATAACGACTCTGCGGATGCACTTTCGCGCCTACATACAATACTGCGCATAAAAACAAAGAGAGAGAGAGAGAGAGAGAGAAAGTAAGGATAAATAAATTTGCATACATTGACATATACATAGTATCTCAAAATTACCAGATGCTTTTTTAATAACAAACGTTTCTAATACTTTCTCTGAGTCGACTGAAAAATCGACTGTAGCCAGAAAATTTGCTGTTAAAAGAACATTCAATAGTTTTGGGACACTTTCTATAAGTACATGCTATAATCAGAATGCGTATTTAACGGATATTCTGTCACATGTCGACGGACAGTTACACTAGATACAAAAATGGCAAAGTGGTATAAGTTAATTTCTGTACCCAAAAAAAATTTTTGAGAAACAACTTTTTGTAATATAAATAAAATATATAATTTATTCATAAAATTAATAAAACAATTATAATAAAAAATACACATATACACATTTATATAAGCTGACAAAAAGAAATAGTAATAGACGTAGAAGCTGATGAAACTCTACTTGAACAATTGCCGTTTTCGCTAAAACTTATTGTGATCTCTTCTTAGTGTGATTCGAACGCTTAGATCATGTCAGCATTTTTGAAATAATGATAAGCGCTTGATAATGCCGGAAGAAAATCTTCCGCTCAAGCTTTGTACAATTATTATTACAATTTACGAGATTTTATCACATTATGATAATAGATTTTTGCAATGGTTTTTTTTTTAGGATAATATTCAGAATGTACATATAAGAGAGAAAAAGATAAAATATATATAGGACGGATCCTGGGGTTCTACGGTCGTGGTATTTAAAGATGTGAAAAATATTGTTCCTTTTATCGGGATATCTTGTGAAAGTGCACACGGTCATAAGCAAACGATAAACATGTGAAAAGATCATACACTCTAGCGAATGCGCGTCAGGGAAAAATATACTTTAAAAATATAACAAAGTGCGATATTAAATTCTTCAAAAACCAGAATCAGTCTGCATAATTTTGATAAAATTCATCGATAATTCAAATAAAATTTTGATGCAACAATTTTTTTGTCTCCTCTTATCGCGATCGTCGTGACATAGATTATAAATTCCTTTGACTTCGAAAATGCGAAAAAGATACAGACAACAACAAGCAAAAGAATTTAACATGATCTTCCTGTATCGTTCTGCCGTTATCAAGCCTGTTTCTTACAGACGATTATCGAGTTCAGTGCAGACGCGTGTGAACATCTTTTTTACATACTAATACATTGTATGTAATATATGTTTTGTATTGTATTTGTATCGTAACATATAAATAGATGCGTAATTAATCGTTGTTAATCCAATTCTTCTCTATGATACATCTGATACTATACGTCTTTCATGCGTAGATAGACACTCGTGTAATTTGTGATGGAGGGAACGATTAGCGCTGGCATATTTATAGCAGCTATAAAAACTGATAAGTCGACGCCACTCACGTTCGGTACATCACAAGACGGACCTTGAACTTCCCGACACGTTTTAAAATACGATAAAACGGCTCGCGGATTTTAAAAACGGACAAATCAACCTATTGGATAAATTTTTTATCCCTCTAACTTTAGAGTAACTTATTATTTTATAAAATAATAATAAAATTTATCATAATATCGTTGTATATTGAAATTCTTAAAATTATTGTCACAAATCACACATATTTTTCTAAAAATAATAATTGTAATAAATTTTGCTCATAAGAAAAAGAATTCAATAAAAAGAAAAGCCAAATATTATTAATCTTTTGCTTTTTTAAATTGTTTTCCCAAAAAAAAGAAATTAAAATATTTTTTGTTGTAATGTTAAGTCAACTTTTTCAATTCTTGAACAGTGTCCATTATTTAAAAAATATTAAAACATTGCTAAAATAATCGAGAGAATTGTATTATATTGAATTGGAATGATCGCATGCAATTTAACTAAAATAATCATGAACTTAACAATGACATTGACAGTTCATATATAGCGCGAGTTTATTTTCCTTGGAAATCACACATAACTATTAATAATACCATCAGTCTTGCTGGTAGAAGAAGTCAAACAATAAGACGGGGTTATCACATTAACATTCGGATAGCAAGACTCATGCAAAAAGCATCGTGATACGCAATGTCCACTATTGCACTTGAAGATAACCCGCCGCGCATACATACGTTTAAAAAAATAATTGTAAATAATGCTTTTTACAGACGTCTAATTCAAACAGGCAGCATCGCTGCTCTGCATTAAATGCGCAGTGAAAATTGTATTGCGACTTTAGATAAGGTATTTCATAATGGCAGTTTTTTTTACATCGGAGGCAAACAATCGAGTTCGCGAGAAAAGAAGTAAAGATGCGAAGAATCGAAACGTTTTAAACTTACGCGACAAAGAGAGACATTCGTCTCGATATATACTTCTTATATCATTAACGAAACCCTAATAACATTATTAACTCTGAGGGGGAAATTATCGCAGTTATCGCAGTTATCGCCGCTCGTTGCATCTGCTCGGCGATAAATCCACGATCTCTTTCCAACAAAGTGCTTACACTTGAGGAGAAAAAAAATTTGTTCATTCATCATCGTTCGCGCGAGGGCGAACAACGAGCAAATGACACAAATGGAAAATTCTATGAACGCGAATATCAGCATTATTTTCTAAAAAAAATTACGCTCTTTGTTCGTATTATAAATTATCTTCACTCTTGAGATATTGCACGCGGAAATATTGGTAACGAAACCGTCTTATTAAATGCTGAGAGAAATGCAATCCGAATCGTTTGTAATCCGTAATCCGATTATGTAATCCAACTAGGTTTGTAAAAATCAAATCAAATCAAATATCATAAAAATTAATAAAAGATAAGAGATGCTGTAATAAGGAAAATTTGCTCTTATTCGTTAATAATCTTATATTATATATATCAATTTTAATCTTCCAAGGGAATATCTCAAGTTATCTCTTTAAAGAATCAATCAATTTGCGCATAAAATTTTCGTGTTAATAAATTATATATATATCACAAATTAAAATATATAATTTATATAAAAAATTTTCTATCGCATTAGTCATTATATTATTTTTTTATTATAACTCATCATACATATACAGGGTGTCTCACCAAAAGTGGCCATTCCCTTTTATCTTTTAAACTAAAAGAGATAGATCGTAACAAATATATATCAAATTAAATGGTTCAAACTGAACTCTATTGTGAGCGTAGTGGTTGCTTCCAAAAGCTACCTGTGTTAACGAACGGAGAAGTATGCATAATTTTTTTTAATAATAATGTGAATATTTCAACATGAAAAATGTTGTAGCGCTATTTGAAACGAATACAACGATGTATGATATAATGTAAATATTTTACATATTATACGAGTTTTATCAACTTGAAATATCGCGAGTGACGTCTACCTTTCCATTTTCGGCCCTGTGATATAGCCAACTTCGGATTGAGTATTATGATCAAATGACAACATGATATATGTCAATCTCTAATAGACGTGTCAGAAGTTGGCCATAACACAGGGCAGAAAGTGAAAAGGTAGACGTCGCCCGCGATATTTCAAGTCGATAAAACTCGTATAATATGTAAAACAATTACATTATATCATATATTGTTGTATTCGTTTCAAATAGCGCTACAACTTTTATCATATCGAAATATTCATATTATTATAAAAAAATTAGACATATCTCTCCGTTCGTTAACACAGATAGCTTTTAAAAGCAGCCACTATGCTCACAATAGAGTTCAGTTTGAATCATTTAATTTGATATATATTTGTTATAGTCTATCTCTTTTAGTTTAAAAGAAAAAAGGGGTTGGCCACTTTTGGTGAGACACCCTGTATATATTAAGTATAAAAAAAAAAAATTAACTGACATAGACAAAAATTGAGATGCAGCAATTATTCAATCTTTTCTGTTTACATTTTTCATAACTAGACGATATTCCTCCGCGCGCAAACATTCGAAAAACATTATAATCGCACAAAAATACAATTCACGTCTGTTATAATAGATCGGGCTTTTATCAAAACAAAAATAGAGTATTCTATTTGACTACAAAGGTCGCCGAAATCACGGCAACTCAAATCGGCGTGTCATAACGACCTTTATTAGCCTCGTCTGACAATGAGCACGATGCAGATGCAGAGCTGAATACAGTTGGCGCGAACGACGATCGTTCCGTTTTCGGTGTCAAGGCGTTCAAGAAGGCTCCACCTTCGTATTTACCGTGGAACGTTAATTCATTCATGCCGTGTATCGCCCCGAGTGAAATAATCTAGAACGGACCCTCGTCATCAACCCTCGCGGAACGTTTCCCCGAGATGCGTAAAATAGTGCGCGTCACACGCAAGTGCAACAAATTGCATAATGAATACTCATTATACGTTAAAATTAGCTACTTTTTAGTTTTTATCGACACTTGAAAGACGTGAAATTACGAGACGGAAAGCAACAAATTGTAAACGCGTTCTACGATTTCGTAGTCCGAGGAGGATCGCGTTATCTCTCAGGTAATTTGCGACAAAATTTTTATATTACCCACCGTATCTAACGTCTGTGTGTGTGATCAATATCGTTAGAAATATATACATTTCGAAATGCGGTTCTTCCTCTTATGAAAAAAAAAAAAAAACGGTTATTTATTTACCATCGAGCTCGCCTGCTGTCCCGTCTTCGACTCGTCCTGGCCTTTTTCCTTCTCTGTCATGATCACTCTTAAAATCGAGTCGAATATATCGTGTATCGGAATCGATCCGTCTTGACCGAGAGATTTCTATGACGAGACTTACGTGACGGTGATGTTAGACGATCAATCCGCGATCGCGAAACTCCGTACAAGCTATCCGATATAACCGCGAGCCTCCAAACATTATGCAATAATGATCAACTAAAAAAAAAACGTGGTTCTTTTTTAGAAATTAAATTCACTTCTCGCGCGCGAGTTTGCGGCACAGATGGAAGCCCGTAACGCGTATAACTCTTCGCCTCACGCGGTGATGGTCTCACGAACAGAGCAGCGCGCGACGCGACAACTCGGCGAGCCGTACTCGTCATACTTTTCGCTCGCGGATCCTCTATTTTAAGAGAATTCAAAACAAATCTGTGTTTATTTTTCTTCGGATCTTCCGCGCCGATACTAATCGATACCAATACCGGAATTTAAATCGTACGCCTTCGAAATTAGAATCTCTACGATTGTCGACAGAGAGAAATACCCTACTGAGAGATAATCCCACTTAAATTGAGGAGAGTTTCACGGGATTTAGATTTCGACCCTATTCTCGATTTTTGGAACGCGATTTCCCTTTCCTTCTTTTCGCCAGTCTTGACGGGCGTCCCCGATCGCGTACGATCGTTCGATCGATCGGCACTCGCACCGACGTGGCGAAGCCGTGCTACCCGAGAGAGAAACTCTCTTTACGGCGCGACGGAACCGCTACTAAGCGGGTGTTGCAACGCGAGAGCGGAGGCTGAAAGCTGAAGTGGAGCCGGCACGACCGGCCGGCTTACGCACACTGACTTCTGACTGGTCGAGCTAGTAGGTGACTCCGGAGACCCCTTCCATATCGCATAGCAACACCGCTCGTAAGGCGACTGATAAGTGCCTGCACTTTGTCAGGCATCGATGAATCTGGCCAAGCGTGATACGCGTGATATGTGGTGCATACAAGCTTTTTAAAATTAAAAAAAAAAAAGAAAGAGAAGATGAAAGGCTGACGTAAAGGTTGAAGGCAGAGGAATCTTCGATTCAGCAGATTAATCAATTAAATGTACGTTGCATTAAATGGAGACAGAATGAGAGAAGATAGAGAAATATTATCGAGCATGTCGAAGAAGGAATTTGATATATCGGCAAAATAGTAAGATGATTCACAATTATATATATCCGGACTTTCATCTTACTCAATCGCACGTCTTTGAAGGTTTTAAATGGACAATAATTTATCATCCTCATCCTTGCACCTTCGACAGAATCGCGATTCCGGCGAAATTCGAGCGCTTCGAACGAAACGGCGAATTCGCATTACCAGGACGCTCTCGGCGAGAATCTCGGCGAGAAATGGCGCGTCCGTTCATCTCGTCGCGTGCGTCCATGCCTGAAATTGCAACGCGCTGCAATCCGGAGATCAAAGTCGCGCGATCGTAAATCGAGCGATACCCCTCGCGATTTTCGAAGATCACACCGCGAGGGGCGACGCGTATCGAGAACTGCTCCGGTAATAACTGTTTTCGTACACGCGCGGAGAAAACAAAATATAAGATAGCTCGGTGTACGTTACATATCCGGCGCGATAAAATCCGGCGCATCTCTCGCGCGCGAGCAGAAGGAGAGGAGGTCGTAAATCAGCATGAGAGGGGTTGCGGGGAGGGGACGAGACGGCCGGTAATATTATTAAATTATGCGGCGGCTTCGCTTCCTGCCGCTACGCGGATCTCACTCTATCGATCTTATCGCGCGATTTTATCGATTTTCACCGCGACAGGCCGAAACGCCTACGCGCCTACGGTGCGTAATCGCCAAACGTAACTGTACCCGACCTACGACAACGTGACTCGAACCAAAAAAGCCTAAACCCTACGAGGGACGTAGCGGTGATTTTCGACAAGTATGTACAAGACGCTCGTCGATTCACGATAGAGATAAATGACGAAATCTCGCGCCTCCGCAAAGGAGATGCGCCCCTGAACAATCTCTCGCGGGGACGCAGGAGATACAGACTCCCTCCTGTTAGACTCTCGCGCCTGAAGTATGACAGATTACGCGGGATGGTACACCTCGACGAGAAAGCGTATTTTCGAAACCTTCGCGCTCTTGTATCCCCCTTCATTCATCCGCCATAATCCGGAATTTAATCCCGCATGCAATGACGTAATTATCGTATCATCGAGACCTCATTAGTAACGAGCAAACGGCAATCGCGTTATTACCGATACGCCGCAGGGAGGATTAAAATGCGATCGGCCGATTGGCCGTTGCACTCGATGATGATGCACCGCGAGACAGAATCGACCATCTACCTCCAATATCTCCTCTCTTTCTCTCTTTTCTTCCCGCTCGTCTCGTCTCTTTTTTTTTTTCTTCTCGGCGACTGTAACCACTCCCTGCCCGGTTTTCTGTCGGTCGTTCGCCGTCTGCAGGAACGCGCGAGTCGACCTACCGCGAGTCGTCACGCACGATCGACGCACGACACGTTGTAATAAGGTTGTAAGCTTTTTCTCGAAACGATCGTCCAAGTTTCCATTAATGATCCGTCTGTGAGATCGACACGTGAAATAGTATTATACGAGTCGATTTTACAATATAATTAAATTTTTTCCTAAAGAATATACTCTAATTATTAAGAAAAAAATATCTAAATAAGATGTAATCGAGGGAGAACAATCGTAGAAAAGCGATAGAATGATATAGTTGTATTTAAATAGTTGTATTTTGACAGATGTCAGAAAACACGCAACTTTTATATAAGTAGTCTTTTATACAACACATAATTTAAAAGTTACTGAAGATTGCCAAGCTAAGCGACTCTTTCTACAATTTAAGTAGATACTTAATAAGTTTCATTCAAGCAATGATAAATAATTGATTTATATTAAAGTATTTAACTTCTTGTAACTAAAAAAAGATAAAAGTCTTCATGTACAAGATGTTTTAGAAATATCAACTATCTCGGTACTAAAAATATATTTTTTCTTATTAAAAAAACATAAGTTCTAAAATATTTTATTGCAGTTATATATTAACGTGTATGAAATTTAATTGCCATTACAGAGCGGATAAGATAAGAAGACGCTACATTGAATCTATATGAGATTTAAGCTGATCATAAATCATTACGAGTCTTCTTTCCGTTCTGGATAGTAATTCTGGTTGTTACCAATCATATAATAGATCGCATCCTATTTTTATTCACTATATTAATGAATCATATATGTAATTAACTTTTCAATGATCGATGAATGTCATGTAAAATATTTTAACAATGTAAATGTCATTTGTTTCAATGCTATAACAAGTTTTTTTTTTTTTTTTTTAAATTATCTAATGACAAATATGTTAATTACAAAAATCAATCTTGCAAATGAAAGAATTAAACATCAGAGACGAGAAATAAAAAAGAAGTGAAATAGAAAATCTTCGTGGGATATAAGATCCATAAAGCGCTGAACGGATTTGCCGCTCCGAGGGTAACGACCCCCTGGCGATGACCTTTCTAGGCATCACGTAGGAGTGCGAGGAAAGCGGCTTATCTCCACGAGGAACCACGTGGTAGAAGCAATGCCGCAGGCGCGACACACATTCGAGGAAAATCCATCCGGCATGCCGTATCGAACGCTATATTCATCAAGGTGACCTTCACTGACTCCGCCGCAGAATCCAAGGACGTAGAAGCAAGATTCACGTCTCCCAATTTTTTCTCGCTATCGAGATGAGAGCGCATTTTTTCCTCTCCATCCTATTATAAATTATTACTATTATCACGCGCAGCAAAATTAATTCTAATTCAATTTTGAACTAAAAGAAAAACCAGAAGGCTTGATCTGCGAGAGATTATTTCAACTTTTCATCGCAAATCTTGGAAAATGAAAAATCTAATGGTAGTTTTGGTTTTATAGAATCAAAATCAAGCGGGTGACAGAGCCAGTGTCAGGCAGAAACGGCAGACCGTGACCTTTATCTTACAATCAACTTAAGGATCTCGCAATCTACGGTCTGGCGAACGTCTGCGAGCGATTAATCGGTCGATCGATCGGTGCGACGTGACGTTCGATCGCGGCCGCAATTCGCACCTCTCACGAGCAACTAGAAAATGCGAACAACACGCGCCGGTGAGCAGAAAGGTGAGAGAGGAGGGGAAGAAGAGAGGTTAAAGGTCAAATGCAAACCTATCTCAACGACTTGGTCGCGCGACGATCAAAGACTAAACTCGTTTCTCTTTTTAAACACGTCGACACGGGACTGGAAGGTGGGAAACATTCCCTTGACGGTGACCCCTCACGCGCTCGTAGATCGCGTCCGAAGATAGTAGTGAACTTTATCAGGTCACGATAGGTCATTAACCAACATAACTTCTCGCGAATAATCGCAATTATAATTGTACGGTCATTACGCGAAGTAAACTAATGGAAGCTAATGGTAAAGATAAACTTACCGTAGAGTTCATTTAGGATTCAATCTCAGCTTGACACATGATTAGATAACGAGATAGCGTGAAATTCACGGCTTAATCGCGGACAGTTTTGACAGAAGAATTTGCGCTTTCGTACGCGCGGGATGAAATCATCGAACGTAAATCGCTGTCAAGCTGTAGACTGTACAATCGCGTTTATTTTCGTCCGCCTGTACGGATTGGTGTGGGAGAGCAATTGCAATCTTCTCTACGATGTACACACGTCGAAGGTCTCGCGGTAGCGTTGTCAAATGTATTTTTCGCGCCGAGAGATTTATCCCGATGCGAACGAGATTCGGCGATCGATGGGTCTGCCAGATCCGGCAGGCAGTTTGATAACTGGTCTAATTGATCAACTTTTTACCTTCTCATTAATTAAGAATGTCGGGCGCGGTTTTCTTTACAATTTATATCTTTTTTCGACGATAATCATTGGCAACCCCAAAAAAGATCATAAAAGCTCTTATGTATATGAAAAGTCAATTAAATTTCATACGTTTCATTATATTTTCACTTTTATTTTGCTTCAGCAGTCACAAAGAAACTTAAATAATCTTGTGAAGAGATAAAATATGATTTTGTGTTAATGTCATCTCGCAACCGCTTTCATTACCGATTAAAATCGGTGCGGTCATATTAGATGAACAAAACAATTTCATCAAGAAGCTAGTCGTCGGAATAAGCGTTAATATACACTGCCCACGGCGAATCATATCGCATCGATTTACACAAATTTCGTACATTGTACTTGCCCGAGAGATTAATAGTTACAAAGCAAGCATCGGTTAGAAGAAGCATCAACACTTCAATTAATTCAATTCTCTAATCAGAATTATCATTTAAAAAAAAATTTTTTCTCAAATTTCAAAAAAATTAAGAACAGAAAAAAGTTTTCAAAGTTTGAGCTACATTTATTGATTAAAAAATGTCATTAGATATAATTAATTGAAATTGAAATTACCACATCTATTTCACTCTTTAGACATACATTGCATCAGAAGATGAGGTATCGGTATCAGATTCCTTACATCACATTTATCACAATTTTTTTCATACAATTTTTAAATTCTATTCTTTCTAAAAAAAAAAAGAAAAAATGAACAATCACACGTGCGTGGCACTCACCGACTCCTCGGAAAGCGTCCTCCCTCTTTTAATCCCTTTTTGAAAAAGCAAAACCGCGAACGGAACGCATTCGCGCGCGGATGTTCCCGCTCGGCGGAACACTTCCGGTCCTCGACTTTACGAGCGCGAGACCGATTCTCGACTGGAGATGAAACCGGGATAAACGAACGAGGAACGACAACGTCGGTGTCGACGGAACGACGGAGCAGCCTCCCTTACGTGGACCTCTACGTGGACGTGCGTCCCGTGTAAAAATGACGACGACGTCTCTGCCGCCGGAACGGCCGTCGGCGGTACAAGGGCATCGAAGGTCGCAGCTGCGCGTCGCGGTACGCAGGTGCGTCTCTGTCTCTACTCGCTCGCTCGCTCGCACCGTACATTCGGTAGCGGGTCCGATTCGGAAACTGTTGGCGAACGCATTACGCGACACGACGCAACGCATGTGCGTCGCCTACGACAGTATATCATTTCCACGCACGAAAAGATAAAGACACGCTGCCGGAATAAGATAAAGATTACCGGGAGAGAGAGAGAGAGAGAGAGAAGCGATCTGTTCTTGTAATTAACTGCACTTTTTTTTTATTTTTTAGTTGGGATAAAAAATTTTGGAAAAGGAAGAAATAAAGAGAACAATTTTAGAAAAACGTAGGAAGATGATGCTGCAGATTTAGAATGCTTCGTACGCAGCACTGCTCTCGATACTGCCCTTATCACAATCTTTGACAGATACGTTATATTTTTTAGATTCTACAGTATAAAAAAACGATAAGCATTTATCAATGTTTTAAATTTACATTTATAGAATTTGCTAATAAGTTTGACAACTATTTAACAATTATATCAAAATAAATATACGCTGTAAAATCACATAAATAACAATCAATCGCGCAAAGTTTAAAAAAAGAACAACGAATTAAAAAACCGCAACACGCTAAGCTGCGCTATCAAAATTATCCGCACGCGTGCTCCGACACGCAATTCAGATTAATGGGATATCAACAATATCAGTCGCGTTGTTAGAACAGTGTCCAAAATATGCGCGAGATCGTAAGAAAAAGAGACTTAGAACGGAATATCGAAGCTCGAATCGTCCGGACGTGCGATTACAACGTACTCGGAGTACTCGAACGATTTGGGAAAAGACGCGATGCTATTTCAACCGCCGAACGTCACAGACCTCTCTATCCGGGGGAGATGATCCGCCGGCGTACGTTCCTGGAGGAAACCGAGTAATTCGCCGCAAGAGGCGCAGCGTTGCGACCCTCATTGCCTCGCTCTCGCACGCGCCGCAGATTATGCCGCATTGCTGCAAACGCGCTCGTCATCGCGACGCGACGTCAGGGTGACGAGCACAGGCTCCGCCGGGAGTCGCAGCCGCGGCGTAGGCGGCAACGAGACGACGGGATGTCGGCGCGACACGTCGCAGCGTCGCCGTGGAAGACGACGAGGCCCGGCTCGCGGATGAGAGATTAAAAGAGAGAAAGAAAAAAAAAAAATAAAGAATACTTTCTCTCTCGTATTCTCTCACTCTCTCTTCCCGACACTCACCTTGATCCCCGTCAGGAATCTGACGATCAACAACGTGATCATGAACGTCCGCCGGCTGCCCGGCTTCATGTACAACTACAAGCTCGCAACGGTCCTCCTGGTGTCCAGCCTGTTCCTCGTCGTCTACCTGCTTCTATATTGGGGTGTAATGTGCACGAATCTCGAGGCCTGGCGTCACGTGTCCATCGTGGTGAGTTTGCCGCAAATTACTTTGATCGGTGTACGCGAATCACTAACTTTACGATCGCCCAACGGCACGAGATGGAATGTAAATATGTCGGTGAAAGTGTGTAAGGGGTGAATCCTGCGCCGGCGAGGGGTTGAGGGAGCGCGACGTACGCACGCGCGTACTCTACGCAGCCTCCGGCAGGAAGAACTGGATCCGCCGAGTCGCGCGGCGAATTCGTACACGTTGCTCGTATGCAAAGCATGCCAAGTGTGACAGTTTATATAATTGTGAATTTTTAACTGATAGCAAATCGTTTCTACCGGAAATTGATCATCGATAATTATTGATCGCGTTTTATTCTCCCTTTGATAAACCTGTCAGAAGAGGTCGAGTTTGCCGGCCGGCGTACAAAAGGTTCGATTCGAAAATCGATTGGAGCATTTTTGAAATAATTACTGATGAAATAAATATATTATGAAATTGTAAACATTGCGATAAATGTGCCATATGAATGAGAGAGGTCAAGTGTATACTTGGCCCGGGACTGTGTCGCTCGATAAATCCAATTTAGAGATTCGACTAATTAGACAGTTTATCTCTGGAAACTTTATATGTTACTATTAATACGTACATGTGTTTATTGATGAGTATGTAGAAATTTGTTGATAAGAACTTAATTGTAAACCTGGATATTGATGCAGTGGTAATCTTGCAAGGCCGGTAACCCAGATAACACACTCCACAGATATCGATCCCCCATAAAATTCTCCTAATTTCGTCAGGATCGATTCGCGCTCTAAATAAGACATCTCTGAAATGTTCTAAAATACTTCCACCGAGGTCAAAATTCCACCGAGCTAAATCGATTATACCCAAGAAAAAATTATTCAAATTATAATCTACATACAATTTTAATTGGATATGTGCAAATATTGAATAATTTATTATAATCCGTTTCAACATTTCAGTGAATCAAATTTACATTAAAATGTGTAACATGTAAACAGAATTATAACAGAGAAAAGCAGAATTATTAATGTTTGCCGTAATATTAAATATAAATTCTTCCTAAAAAATATCGAAAATTTTGTATATAATTTTATGATAAACGCATCGAAATATTTCTAGAAAATTATTATAATTAACTCCAGACTTTTTCCATGGAATAAAATCTTCAAAACTTTTTAGTAAGCAATAGTAAAAAAAGATTATAATATAAGACAATGTGTCAGTGAAGTCCTATGATTTAAGCCTTACATATATCATTGATTATTACAATACTTCGCAGCGTAGGATTAAAAAAAAAATCGCTTACATAATACTTGACTGAAACACGCGAGATATGTGAGATAATAGCGGAAACATGACATCTGCCATTTTTCAAAGCTCTCTTTATCATGTATGTTCGTTTAATTAAAAAATTATTTATTTAATTATTGTTTAATTAAAAAATCTAATGTTATCGAATTATACTCTAAAAATTTCTCTATCTTAATTTATTAAATTATCTAAAAATATTTGCATTGCATTTAAGAATAAATGAGAAAAAAGGAGAAGAGATATGCAAATAAATATTTCACATATACGTACAAAATGTTCTAAGCATAAAATAGTCTCTTTTATTTCCTAAATTAAAAAAGATAATTATTTTTTAAACTCTTTTTAAATTTTTTAAATCATAATAAATAAAATATTAATTTAAATCTACTTTGATAAATATTGTCTCTATTGCAAAGGACGGAAAAAATAACTGATTTTCTGTCTGTAAAATGTGAATAATGTCGTTGTAATTCCTGCTAATACTATCTCATAAAATCGAATTTAAAATCGTTTTTCCGCTTTTCCGTCATACTTTCGCGTCTTCTGCAAGAATTTTCGCGATAGTACGAAGTTTATTGTCGAAACGTGAGACAACGATGAGAGATAATTCATTTCGTTAATAATTTATATTATTTTCTTTTTTGATAAGTCGCTTCGGCGAAAAATGCGCGGCAGACACGCATGACATACGCGCATATACGGGGACTGTAAAGTAACAGCCGTTCCCTCATTGAGGCCGATTGGACCGACTAAAAATATCGTACGAGAACAACGAGCCCGTACAAAGTCACATGCGGTGCCGTGGTACGACAAGCGAATAATATGTGGTACTCAAGAATATAGGCGCATATATGTGACAGCGCCCACGCGCGCGAGAGAGTAATATGTACTCGTTTGCTCTCAATTCGTCGGACGTGTGGCAAAAAAAGGAAATCGTCCACTGAAACGAGCGCTAAAATATTTGTTCATGCTATTTACATTCGGTTGTTTTCATAACAAAATATTAAAAAGGATACTGACTTGTTGCGTACCTTTGTTGTGTATCATCATTGTGTAAATTAATATCAATATTTAATATTATATAATAATATAGTTGTAGTTAATACAAGTTCGAAATAATTTTTATTGATTAGCTGCAATATATTTTTTCCCACTCTGTTTTTCAGTCCCTTTTTAAAACATTAAAACTAACTTTATTGAAAGCAAAATTCAAAACATTAAAACTAACTTTATTGAAAGCAAAATTCAAAATTAGTTAATTCAACAGTACAATATATCCTATTGAAATAAAGTAATAAATATAAAAAAGTTTATGTGCAAGAGAAATAAAATTATAAAAATATTCTATAATTTTAGTGAAATAATTAATTTACTAATTGCTATATAAAGCTAAAAATATAAGAAATTACATGTCTCTCTTTCTCGTTTCTTTTCCTTGCAGAGTATTTTTTATTCGATTCTTATACGTGCTTGAAATTTTAGTATCCGCGTAGTAACCGATCATAATTTTCGTTTTAGTGCAGTCAGCACCGAGATGGTACCGCGATGGGAATTCTCTGCGAACCATTATGCGCCGAAAAGGGGATACACTCGCTAGCATGCGAATCTCTTCATGCAGGCAAGGAGGCGGTATTCTCGGCGCATTGGGAAGCGACTCGGCTCGTGTTCAAGGCCTCGAAGTAATCTTTTATTTCTTTCATATACTCTTTCACCGTTCTATATATATATATATGTATATCTCGCGTAAAGAATTTCAATTCATATATAAATGTTATTTTAACTCAGGATCAAGACATCCTCGGAGCAATTCGAGTCGCTCTACTGGGTGGACACGACCGGTTTGCTACACTTCCCGTCCGAGGAGGACTTCATCATCATGATCAAGGACTTGGTTATCACTAAATTAAACGTGACTCTCACGCGACGTCAGTTGGAGAGACTCGCCCGGTTACGGACACATCGGATAGAGACCGAGGCGACGAGACGTCGGCTAGAGATAGGGAATCTCTGGCCGTTGCTGCAGGAAAACGAATATCTAATGATGATTTTGTATGAAGATAGGGACGTGTTTCCGCAATTGATCGGCACGTGTGGCACCTTTTACGCGGTCGAATATGTCAGACCGATCGAGACACCCACGACGGTGCTAGCCCTGTCCGATTCGAAACCCGAGTGGGCCAAGAGACTGAAACTCGCCGTGATGATCCTCAATCTGCTCGAGGAACTCGAAACGGAATTTCCCGAACCGCTTTATCTTTGCGATATTAAAATCAATCACTTCGGTTTACCTCTGGGCGGGCAAAAGCTAAAGTTTTTGGATCTAGACGCGATCTTCCCGAAAAGCGTCATCAATCGCGTCATCGCTAACGGTAAAAGCTGCGAGAAGCACGAGGATTGTGATTTCTTTGACTGCCGGTCAGTGTGCTCGAAGAATAAGCGTTGCGAATCGCCGGTTGTCAATAATAATTTACAGGTAATCTCTGTCGAGATATTATATATTTGTATATGTTATATAAAATATTATTAATTAAATAATATTATTATTACTTTTATTGAATATTAATTCTCATTATATATTTATGTAAATTATATATTTTGACTTTAAATAAGAAATGCACAGCGCTCTCAATTATTATTGCTAATTTTCATATGATTCCAATTTTATTATCAATTTTTAAAAAGTTAGAAATATGTGTTTATAGATTATTTGCGAGAAGATCTTTCTCGGCTGGACGCTTTCGGGAACGGTAATCATTCCTGGATTGCTAATGTCGGAACATACCACCAGCACGCTGGCTGTGTTATTGAGACAATGCGCTAATCCAGACAGCGATACGACGCATTTACCGCGCGCGGCAGCGACCGACAGCCTGAAAAAACGACTTTACAACATGCTGAGCGAGATGGAACAAGAGTACGCGGCGTTCGTGTGAGAAAGGAAACTGTGAAAGACGATACATTCGGAATTAAGAGAGAAGTCGGACAATGATAACGCAACGTTGTGAATTTACGATTGGATGAAAAATAGAACAATTTTTATCGTATCATCGAGATCCTGCATAACGCCTGTATTCATTTAGTTTAGCAAAAGGAAGTAATGCTAACACCTACAATCGCATATTTTTACATTATGGATTTAACAATCGGGCAATTTTTGTTTCACACTACAGAAGTAGCGAAGGAAAGTCTAATAGAGAGGCTAGTGATACCAATAAAGGTAATATAAAATTATTTATAATTAAGAGAATTTACTGATATTTATCTTATTGTTAGTTGTAGAGACATATTGTCATAAGATCGCGGCAATGGACGCACGAATGGATCTCTTGGAAATTGGATGCTAAAAATCCGAAAGAAAGATATTCCGACAAGGATTCATTATGAAACTTATGCACTTAATTAGAAGATAAAGAACAACCCGTTTCTAGAATATTCTTACGTAGAGACAGATAAATGAGCGTATAATTAATTGTAGGCATTATTATTGTTTGTTATACACGTATTAGTATTAGCGGGGCCACACGATATACTTACGCGAAAAAGAGAGTGCCTATTATACTACTTTATATTACATTATTTCTTTTAATCTTAAGCTTACGTAACAGAAATCAGTCAAAGTGCCATTATGAATTTGAAATAAAGAACAAAAGTAAAACTTACATAACGATGTCTTGATGTCTTCCCAATTTGATTTCATCTCTACCGCCCTTCTTTACAACATTTCATATGAAGTTTCAATATGTTTAAAAATATCATTTCTTCAACATTACGCGCGTGTGCACTTGACAAAACTAGCATATTATAAAATTAAAAAACAATTAATTATAATTAACGCGTTTTCATCAAATGGATTATATGCTCCGATTGTAAAATATTTTTAGTTTTTCTGTTATTTCTGTTCATGACATGTGCACAATAGAAATTCTCTGATATTCTTTCTTATGCACATTAGTTTATATAATATTTAATATAATATTTAATATATTTTTATATAATATTTTTTTTTTATTCTGGATAAATAAAAAAATAAGGAAATCAAAAATACAAACTTCCAATATTATCGAAGAGACATTTGAAAGGAAAAATAAAATAACATAGCTAAATATGTCAACATTTTTCCGTATTTTATAAATATTAATTTATTTTAATTTCCTTAATACTATATGTAAATATCTTACTCCAATCTTCATGAGATGTGAATACCAAGAAATTAAAATAAAAGAAGCTTTAGTTTATTAAAAATATCAATCTTGTACTTTAATATCGTTTCTATTTTTTTTTCCCTTCCATTTTCATAATTTATTTAAGCAATAAACTCGAAAATTTAATTAATTATAATGTAATCTTGAATAATTTAAATGTATTTTTAAATAATTATAAAATATACTTGAAAAAAATTTATCGAAATTATATTATATTGATATATTATATCTTCATAATACTCTTTTCGTTGTATTTTTAAAAAATTTTGTTTATGCAGAGTGATTGATAAAAAGTTTAATATAATATCTTTAAAAAAACTTGTTATGATAGGCTCTAAATATCAATTAATATTAGCTAAAATATAAGGAGATGGGCAAATGAGAGCCAAATGCGCTAGATGAAGGGCGCTAAAATTGTGTTCTCAACGTTGTGTATGAATATGTATTTATTAAACGTTTCGGTCCGTAAATTAGACCATCTTCATTAATTTGACAGAAGATAAAATCACAAGCGTGTCGAGCGAGCCGCACTTGTCAATTGTGATGATATTAGTAACGCTTGGTTTTGAAAATTTCAAAACCGAGCGTTAAAATTACTGTCAAATTACTGAAGATGGTCCAATTTACGGACCGAAACCCATCTTATATTTTAGCTAATAATAATATCTTTATTTCTTCAAATTTTTGTGTATATATAAAAACTATTCCTCTTTCTAGTAAAAATTATTTTCTTAAAAAATTATTAATTATATTTGTTATTAAAAATTAATTATTGTGTTCGTCTCTTTGAACCAATCATACTCGAGCTGTAGAAATATTTTTCTGGGATAAATAACCAAACTCAATAATGCAAAAATAAAAATGATAACCACTTTATGAATTATTTATATTATGTGCATATTTTTGTATGCGCATATCCGTTACATTTATTTTAGGATTTAAAATATTTAGCTCAATATGTCCTAATCTGTCAATTTTAAGACATAATGAATTTGTGAAGTATATATACATATCAATAACATTTCTATACATTTTTAATTTAATCTTTTATTTCCAATTATAATTTTTATTATTTTTTAAGATTTCAAAAACTAAATAATGATTAATATATAATAACATTTAATATCAAATAATTTATATAAAAACAAATAATAAATAATATTTTACTATTGCAATTAGTATGATTCCAAACTTTTATATATTAATAATTGTCAGGAAAATACACTTTAAATTGTTTGATTCGTTTTTAGTATTTGTCATCTTATAAATACATTTTATATAAATATCTGAGATAATTTCTGACAAATCCATTACCTCTCGTAATTAAAATAGAAAACAGTTTAAACTCACCGATTCGATGCGCAGCGGCGGAGTTACACATTCACACATACAGCGTTCATCTGTAAAATATACAAATATATATATACCTATTTAATCTAAATTGAAGCAAGTATACAAAAAAAAAAACTGTATTTAATATCTCGAAAAGTAATTATTGTGCACATTAAAATTGTCGTTTTATTGAATTTTTAACATGTAATAATAGTAAATAAGTAATAAATTATTCACCTCCTGGTTGCTCCGCCGTTGCCTGATGCCACCCCCGGCCGCCTCCTCCTCCTCCTCTCTCATTTCACCATTGTTGCTCCTTCGTGACACTCACTCGCGAAAATAATTAATTACAATTACGATGCGCGCATTAATCGCACCCGAATTCAGTTAATGAGCGCGATCAGTTAATGATACTTTTCACGACACTCCCGAATTTACTAGCAAGCGACGCGCACTTGATTATGGCCGGAATCCAACGCGGGAAAAGCGCGCGAAGTTATCCACGGTCGCTCTAGTGATATCTCTAGAGACTAATTTCGCATGCGCGCGAATACGGCAGAAGTTTAAAGTTTAAATAAATTATCGATTGTCGCATAAACGCCGTATTTATATGCTACGAGATCGAAAATTATTAAAATATAATTTTAATACACGATAATTATTGTAATTATATATATTATGAGATTATATCACGCACGTAAGTGACCATATCATATATACCGTGATTTATATAAATTCCTATCGCGTCGATCAAGCAAATAAAGCGCGCAAAAATTTTTTTTCGACACAGCCATCGCCGCGATACGTTTAATCGAATTGAGTAATCGAATTTGTGTGATACTCATTAATCACATTTGTATTGACATCATGATCGTAGTATTTTTCACGATCTTGAAAACTAATATACGACGCCGTGCCGTTAACCTACTTGTTCTCGATTGTCGCCGCGCGAATGACAAGATGACAGCGCGTAAACAATACGAGTCGCACGTGGTCAAACACCGGATTTACATGCTGTGCAATCAAAAATGATTAAAATATGATTTCAATTATGACTTACTTTTAATTAAATACATTGCGAAACTCCGCGGTTCATCTCTCGTTCGCGACGTTTCGTTAAGTGACCCTGGAACGACGTCAGCAACTACGCATTGATATGACGCGTCAATAATATGCCTACTTCACGTGAATAATAAAGCGCGGGAAATATTTGCTTCCAACAATGTCGTCGCCTCGATACCCTTACGATTTATTTAATCGTACATACAAGTTAAATAATAGCGCGAAATAATACTAATCACTCATCAAAGAATAATCCCGTAATACTTCTCGCATCGATGCTCGCGAAGATAACATAGAGCGAAACCAAAATTGCGGGCGTGTACCTACCGGGAAGATCGCCAGACGTGGCTACGTAGTTCTCGTGTTTCACAAGAGGGTCGTCTCGCATAGATCCATTTAAATGACAGCTCCTTTCGAGGTGATTTTATAATCCACGGCTGATCGAGAGCCGAGCAGCCGAGGATTATAATTTCGGACGGCCGTCCGATAATCATCGATTCGGCTGTAAAAGCCGAATATTTCATCATGGCGACGAAATTTGATCTGAAGATCGGTGGCTATCCCCCGGAATACGATGCTGCGAAACATGGACCGTACAATCCTGCGCGCTATTATGGAAAACGTGAGTTCGTTGCGCTTGACGTACGTAGCTCCTCTACTTGACCGCACGATTAATAATCTTATGTAATCGTCCTTTATTTAACGCAGCCGACACCCCATTCTTGGATCTGAAGGTCAGCGAGATCCCCGCTTGGATTGCGCGACGTCAGAAGACTCCTCAGGCAATTGTAGGAGCTTGTTCAAGAGGTATTTTCTGTATACCAGAGAGGGGCCATTTTATTAGGCGAAAATTGCATAACTCTGCAATCCCTCGTCACTTGTGATTTCGAGAACAACAATGTTGGAAAGGAACCAAGTAACATTGTCTCTGTTTTGCAGCGTTTTGGCGTTGGCAGCATAAGTATATACAACCCAGACGAAGTGGTATAGCTCCATTCTTCCATGTGGCAGTTGGTGGTATGATTGCGTTCTACCTAATGAATTACAAGAAACTACGTGAGTAGAAAAATATAGATAATTAATATTATAAATTAATAAATTTCAATACAAGTATACAAGTATAACACACTGCATTATTTCATTTCAGGTCATCATAAACATTACAAATATCACTAATTGTATTATTAGACATCTCTATTATAGATATCTAAGAGGTATTTGTATACCAGAGAGGGGCCATTTTATTAGGCGAAAATTGCATAACTCTGCAATCCCTCGTCACTTGTGATTTCGAGAACAACAATGTTGGAAAGGAACCTCTATCGTAACATTGTCTCTGTTTTGCAGCGTTTTGGCGTTGGCAGCATAAGTATATACAACCCAGACGAAGTGGTATAGCTCCATTCTTCCATGTGGCAGTTGGTGGTATGATTGCGTTCTACCTAATGAATTACAAGAAACTACGTGAGTAGAAAAATATAGATAATTAATATTATAAATTAATAAATTTCAATACAAGTATACAAGTATAACACACTGCATTATTTCATTTCAGGTCATCATAAACATTACAAATATCACTAATTGTATTATTAGACATCTCTATTATAGATATCTCGATTTGATCAGAATACAAGGAATTTATGTATCAATTGTTCAGGAAAGAGATATTCAACTTATTAGAGTGTGTTCAAATAAACATTCTTAGTATGCACAAAAAAATATAAAATTTGTCGTACTGATTATATTAATTCCTATATCAATGCATGAAATAACGATTAAAATGATCTAAGATTAACAATATATTTTAATTTATAATATATACCTAATATCATATTTTAATAGTTATAATATTAAAATTTGTAAATTATAAGATATATATGTATATATTTTCTTTTTATATTGTTCATTCCGAGCAACATAAAAATAGCAGGTCAAGTAAATTCAATCCTTTGATATTTCGCTATAAAATTTTTTTAATTATATGTATTATAAATTACAATTATAGTTATCCTATGTAAATAATAATACTATAATTTTCTAAAGGTTAATCAGATTAATATCTGAGAATCCTGAGGAAACAGTTTATAATTTAACCTGAAAATTTCACCCATAAGACGCGGAATTTTATTCATTATAAAAGTTTCTATTCGAAAGAATGAGGCCATGCGCTCGCGTATCGATGGATTAAAAGCCCATATGTCGACATCGTCATTGGTCCAAATGGACGTACGCGTAGCGCGAACCGTTTGCACGCATCGTACACGCGTATCCTCGCGCGGTTATCGAACGGACGGGGACGGCGATTGGCCGACTGACGTATGACATGCGCGCGATCGTCCAATCGGAGCAAAACCAGGGGACAAAACTCAGGTTCACCAGCAATATGGCTGTCAGTATAAATTTGATGCTTGTAACATGAGTTTCTCTCCGAGAAATTTGACAACCGTAAGCGTAGTTTCGCGTTACAAGCAACGTGATGTGACTTTGGCGTGCTCGGCACGCTGGGAAACGGCAATGCGGGTTGGCTGAAGACGGAACGAGAACGATCGGAAGGGATTCCTGCAGGAGCAAAGGTACCAACGGACGACCCCCCGTTCGTCATTCTTGACGCGCGCTCCTTATGTCCATATTGCGCTCGCAATCTTATATATCGCGATCTTACCCGCGTTTTTTCCTCGATCGCGGATCCAGCTGGATCCGCGATCGAGGGAGAGACGCGATCGTCCACGCGTGCTCATCTTATCATCGCGATAAAGCGCGATGGTTGAAAGACGCGTCCCCTCGCCAGGTCACACACGCGCTTCGTCATCTCCATCCCGTTCTCCTCTTTCTCCCGATTTCGTTTCTCCAGACCGACTCCCTACTCTGAGCATCCTCTCATTTTACAATCGCTCGCCGCGATATTACCGCAATATCTCTCTCTCTCTCTCTCTCTCTTCCGGTAGGAGAGATAACATTTTACTCTCCGGAATATTAGAAGAGAATATGCCTGGAAGTTGCATAGCTATAGAAGGTACAGTCATCTCTATGTAGGAATGTGAAATGAACAATTTAGATAGTCTTAAGAACTAGCTAATAGTACTGATAGTTTTCATCCACGTTTGACTGACATTGATTTGCGTTCAAGTCCTTGCGTATTACGAGTATTATGTTTTGTGATATTAATTTTATGTATAAAAAAAAGAAAACAAGTTGTAATTATTTGTAATCCTTTGATTTAAGGTATTCGTAGGCAATTTCTATTCAGCAATATTATACATCATCATGACGTCAAGGTAATTTTGTAATAAAATTATATAATCTTAGCAGTTTTTCACTTTGGATGCTCATGTACACTTATACCATAAACGTTTATGATTGTCTCCTTTGATTTTTAACCATTTATAACGAAACAACTAAAGTCGTTCAATTTAGCATTGTAAGCAATTGAACATGGAAAGAGATGATCCACAAAGAGAAGGAAGAACTTATATGCTTATTTAAGAAAAGAAATAAAAATTGGAATTTGTTTTATGAAATATTCAAAAAATAAATTTAAATTTTTAGACAAATAAACTTTTCTCATCTATGTTAAATATTATATTATCAAATTATAAATTATATCTTGTAATATCTCTTTCTTAACAAGTTCTAAATCAAGTCATGAAATAACATCATTTTCATAGCGTTCTCTTTGCTCAAAGGAAATGAAATAAACATTTTTATAAGTGTTAAAAAGTGTACGAGTGTTCAAGGTAAACTTATCCAATGAATGTTATGAATGTATAAATATTAACCGTTGATATAAAAAGCAGTTACGCATTAACATATTTATCGACATATGTATTTGTTAATACATACATTTATGCAATTATATCTCGCGTGAATAGTGTAAACAAATATACATTTTAAAGTATCTCTATGTGTAAGTTTTTTAATCTCTGCCAATAAAATGCATTATGCATTACATCGAATAATTTGTAATTTACTTTTATAGATTAGATAGATTATTTATACTGCTGGAGACTGGAACAAATGCGGTAACTAAACGAGCAGCTGCGCAACAGCTGGGGGAAGCACAGAGATTACATCCTCATGATTTGCATCATTTATTAGCAAGAGTCTCTACTTTATTAAAATCTCCACAATGGGATACTCGGGTATCGGCCGCTCATGCTGTGCAAGCTATACTTGCTCAAGTTCCACCCTGGGATCCAGAATTTATTAAGAAGGAAACCTCTGCAGGTAATAATAATATACTTCATTAATTAATTTTTAGATTCTTGTTAATCTAGAATCTTTGAAAGATCGAATTATATGATACATGGTTGTCTTGAATTAACAGATGAATTGGAAGTGACAAAACGGAAAACTTCCACTGCTAGATTGAATTTAAAATCCTTCGACATGGGTAGAGTTCTAGCAGGTAGTTCACATCTTACTGGATCGGAGGGCAGCGAGTATGATTTAACTATATCGGAGGGAGAGCAACTATCACTTCCTAATCA
>NW_021851167.1:222671-240127 GCF_003651465.1 Formica exsecta
CAGGAAAAACTAGCCGCAAAGCTGGGTTTTCATCCACGTTTGATGGGCGTCGATACTGCTGATTTATTTACCGTTGAAGATCTTACTCCAATGGTGCAGATGACACAAGTCACCACGATATCTGTCGATGAAACTTTGAAACAACCAGGAGGATTGAGCAGAAGAGAAATGAACAGAGCAAAACGAAAAGTATTACACTTTTGAGCACTTATTTATAACCAACATTTTGTATAAGTTATTGATTAGGTTATACAAGCAAATAAATATTTTAGAAAAATTGCTTTATATATTTTATTAAATATTCTAATGCAAATATTAATTATTTCTTGATAATATAGGCGCGTCAATCAGTGTCGAAACAGCGATCACGCGAACCAGAGGATCATCGCGCTAACGATGACCATTCGAATTCAACGAATGCTCAATCGCCAGTGACTAATACTGAACCCCCGGTCAAAAAATTGATATTAGAGGAAATGATCTCATCAGACGCTGGATCGAAATGCAGCGTACCCAGCGAGCTCGTAAGCGGAGTGCCAGATGGGACTGGATGCTGGCCCGACTCTGTTGTAAATTGGCCTTTAGAACCTTTTGCAGAAAGCTTGTGCCAAGATCTATTCAGTCAAAAATGGGAAGTGCGTCATGGGGCAGCGACAGCTTTACGGGAACTCATAAGACTCCATGGAAAAGGTGTGTAAATGCTTTATTGATGTCTCTGTATTTTCCCGAATAATACTAAACCGTTACATGTACGCGTTTGAAATGCACAGGAGCGGGCAAATCGAGAGCTCAGACCATAGAAGAAATGCAAGAAAGCCATTATGAGTGGATAACGGACGCCGCTTTACGGTTATTATGCGTATTAGGACTCGATCGATTTGGAGACTTTGTTTCTGACCAAGTTGTTGCGCCAGTACGAGAAACGTGCGCACAAGCGTTGGGATCGCTCTTCTTATTAATGCCCGGCGGCCAACAAGCTAAAGATATTAATGGCGTTTTTCACGGAATACTCTCCATAGTGCTGAAACTCTTGGGACATGACGAATGGGAAGCCAGACACGGTGCGCTTCTTGCACTCAAATATTTATTGGCCGTACGAGACGATTTATTGGACGAGATGTTGCCGAGGGTGTTTCCCGTTATTATACAAGGACTTTCTGATCCCGTGGACGATGTGGGTGCGGCCGCCGCGAGCGCGCTTATACCAGTGGCGTATGCCCTGCCGCGATTGTTGGAACCAGCGGAACTAGAAGCGATCGTGATACGTCTTTGGCAATTGTTAAAGGAACAAGACGACTTGGCCGCGGCTTGTAATAGTTTTATGGGTCTCTTGGCCGCGATACTCTCATTACCGTCGGCACACGCTTGCTTGACGCCTCAACCGTTATCACAGGTAATGTATCGATATCTCTTTATTATTTCGGAGAATATCGAAATTAATGATTGAATAATGTCTATGTTTAGGTGTTACCACGTTTATGGCCGTTTCTCAACCACTCGAGTTCGAGTGTACGTAAAGCCACGCTGCGAACGCTGCAGACTTTGACCGAGGATGACGGCGATCGCAACGAGGATAAGAAAGAACGGTGGGGCGATGGTGGCGGAATAGTTCTGCAGGAAGCATTACGACATGTATTTCAGTGTGTGCTGATTGAACATATTACCGCAATACAAGACGTGGCCGAGCGTGTCTGGGAGAATCTAGTCGTACAGAGTGATCTCGAGTTATTGCTACACGCGGCGTGCCCGCACGTCAGTACATGGCTTTGCCTTGCTATGCAGCCGGAATACGTGCCATTCAATCCGAATCTATTAATGATCGTCACTAGTGGCATCACTAAGGGTGCGAAGAATAATCAAACGGTCACCTACTGCGATGGACAATCGGATACCAGCAGTAATGGCGGAAACGTAAACGCGACTGCGAAAACGTTATCCGAGCTGAAAATGTATATTGGCGGTATCGAAACAGTGGCGCTCAACGTACGAAAAGCGAACGTGGTGCAGGCTCGTTGTAGAGCATCTCGTATGTTAGGACTATTGTCGCACTATGTCGTACAGCCCGCGCCGGGCGTGATTTATCCACCGGACGTGCCCAGCCCAGCGCTATGTTACGCCAAGGTATTACTAGCGCATCTCAATTCGCGATCAGCATTACAACGCACAGTCGTCGGACTCACGATGTCTCATTGGGCGACCGTAGCTCCCCTGGAGCCACCCGAGATACCAGATATACTCAGGTACGAATATGCAATTTCTGTAAAAAGGCTAAATTTATTACTTTAATATTTATATTAATAACAAGAAACATTTCTTTTAAAGCGACAGACTATTGGCTTGTTTAAACGAATGTATGTACTACGACGAAATTGCGGCTTCCTTTACTCGATTGCTGCACGAAAGTCGCGATTACATCGCGACTTTGAAGCATTATAAGCTGCCTGTGCCGGTTGATGTAGATTCGTCCGGCGTAATGACTCTCGATCAGATCGCGGCACTTGCTGGGAAAACGATTCCTACCCTCTGTACCGCGGGAGCAAACGCAGGCGGAGCTGGAAATATCAGCGGCTGTTCGATATCTATTAAATTGAAACCTAAATTAATAGAGAGTTTAGAGGAGAGGAGGCGAGCGTTGGACGTCGGAGCGGCTACGACGGCGGCGCAACAACAATCGTTGCACGTTATGTCAATGGCCGCGCTTGCTGGCGCCGCCACAATGTTACATTGCCTTCCCCAACCTCCACAGCCGCTCAATCCGTTGGTGAAACCGCTGATGGAAGCTATAAAACGGGAAGAGAATGAGGAATTGCAGAAACTGGCTGCAAAACATTTGTCTCATCTAGTCGATCTTTGTGTCGACAGGAAACCTTCTCCGAACGCAAAGGTTTGCATATAAAATAGCACATGTCAAATCATATTGAAAATGAAAACAAACATAATACAAAATATCCATAATAATCTTTTCTATATGTTACAAAATGTGTTGTCTATTACAGATTTCTACCAATCTATGTACATTCCTATGTTCTGATGTCGAATTCACACCGCGAATATATTGCGCCGGCGATAATGATATTTTTGATGGAATACTCACTTTAAATAACAGGCAAAAGCACGCCGAGAGAATAGCGTATAATCGTGGTGCAAGTAGTGGACTCGGCGGTAGTCGAGGCCCCGGTAGGCCACCAACGACCGAGATTCCTCTAGAAGAGTTGCTCGCTTGCGAAGAACCAGAAGCCAAAGCTGCCAGAACGCGACGCCGTGGAGCTACGCTAGCATTAACAGCCATAGGTATGTAAAAAGAATAAAATAATGTAATTGTTCAAATACATATATCAATTAAAATTAATTAATATTTAACAGTCTCCGATTTTCTCTAATCTCTACAAAAAAAAAAAAACAATCTATTAAATCTTAATTAATATGTAATTAATATTTATGTATATGGATGATTCATCCATTGTACAATTTTTTTTTTGTGTATCTTAAAAAACATTCCTGTATTCTTGAAGCTACTCTCTTCGGTGCTCGGTTACCTGTCCGTCTGCCTCAGTTGTGGGACCTGATTTTACCAGATGTACTAAAAGATACGAACAAGCAAGATAATATACAAGAAGAAGATGGAAATCAATTGATATTTAGTTTACAAGTGTTGGAGATCATGGCACCTAGTTTGGATAAATCTCTCTTACCACCCGCATTAGAATGTTTACCGCGTTTATGCAATTTATTAGCGCATCCGTATAAAGCTGTTAGGCATATGGCTTCGCGGTGTATAGCTATATTAGCAACTCTAGATGCGGAGAAGGTAATATTTAAACTCTATCAGACGCACAGGATAAGAGTGATACATATACATATACAATAAATCATAATATTGGAAAATTCTTTTTTAGACAATGGTACACATAATACGAAGCGTTATACCACTTTTAGAGACGACCGGCGGTGAAAAAAAATGTTCCTCGGGTATAGTGGCACCAAATAAAGTCGATTCCATACGCCAGGGAGCCACGGAAGCTCTAGCCTGCATCGTAGAGAGCTTAGGGGTACAAGTGATACCGTACGCTGTATTATTCATGGTACCCTTACTCGGACGTATGAGCGATCAGAATCAAGCTGTAAGATTGGTTTGTAGCGCGACATTCGCTACACTCGTGCAACTGTTACCGCTGGATCCTGGCGCAGTCGCAGACCCACCGGATTTGGTGTAAGTTATTTTTCTATGAGTGTACATAAGGAAGAGTGCATTTAATGTACGTGACGAAATTTTTGCAAAATCACTTTAGTTTTTAAAAATTGAAATAACGGTCGATTCCACAGACAATATATTTCAATAACTTTTTATTTCAATAACTTTTAATTAAAACTTGAATTATTAATGCAAGCTGTAAAAACTCATTGTCTCATTCACTAATTGTGCCTGTCATCAAAAAGTATAACCAAGCATAAAAGAGTAAAACAAATGATAACATTGCGTTACAGGCAAGAGAAGACGCAGGAACGAAAATTCTTGGATCAGCTTCTGAATCCCCGTAATATTCCCAATACGGAGCTACCAATTCCCGTAGCTGCGGAACTGCGTTCTTATCAGCATCAGGGTTTGAATTGGCTGAATTTCCTGAATCGTTACCATCTTCACGGAGTCCTGTGCGACGACATGGGTCTTGGAAAAACGTTACAGACTCTTTGCATACTGGCACTGCACCATCATCGTAATCCACAGGCGCCGAGTAGTCTGGTGGTATGTCCGCCGACTCTTACAGGTCACTGGGTATATGAGGCCGAGAAATTCTTCAAAGCACGAGATTTGTCGGTTATTCAATATGCCGGGACACCACAAGAACGCGAAAAGCTGCGTCCCCGGGTGTCGCATCACAGACTCGTCGTCGCGAGTTACGACATTGTACGAAAGGATATTGAATTCTTCGAGACACATCAATGGAATTACTGCGTGCTTGATGAAGGCCATGTGATAAAAAATGGTAAGACGAAGAGTGCCAAAGCTGCGAAACGACTGCACGCCAATTATAGGCTCATATTGTCCGGCACACCGGTACAGAATGATGTGCTCGAGTTGTGGTCTCTATTTGACTTTCTGATGCCGGGCTTTCTCGGCAGCGAAAAACAATTTGCCGCTAGATATTCCCGTCCTATCTTGGCTTGTAGAGAACCAAAAGCAGGACCGAAGGAACAGGAGGCTGGTGCTTTAGCCATGGAGGCTCTTCATCGACAGGTTAGTTTACGGTTATTATTATCGTGAAAGTGTCTCGTTTTAGATCAGATTATAACGATAGAAATTGATGTTATACTACAGGTACTGCCCTTCTTACTGAGACGAAACAAGGAAGACGTATTACAAGATTTGCCTCCCAAAATCACACAGGATTATTACTGCGATTTGTCGCCTTTGCAACGTATACTTTATGAGGATTTTCGCACTCGTCATTCGGCTACTCTTACCTCCTCCGGCTCCTCGTCTTCGAGCGATCCCCAAAGCGGTCACGTATTCGAGGCGCTGCGATACTTGCGTAATGTTTGTAATCATCCTAAGCTGGTGCTAAGTCAACGGCATCCACTTTATCAAACGGTATATACTTTTAGAAAAAATATTCAGAAAGAAATGTGTTAAAAGAAAAGTATTTTAGGAAACGATAAACATTTCTTGTTTCAAGATATTAAATTTTTCAAATTCCACAATTTTTAGTTTTTAAATCGTACATAATGTGATATTTTTTATCATCATATTCAATTATTCTGTAACATTTTTAGGTTTGCGATATGTTGAAACAGCAACAGAGCACACTGGCGGAAATCGAGCACGGTGCCAAGTTACCCGCGCTGAAGCAACTGTTACTAGATTGCGGTATTGGACAACAGCAGCAACAGCAAGCTCGTTCGAATTCCTCAGTCACCGCGAATCTTGCCGCGGAAAGCACCCAAGAACAGCAGTTAGTTAGCCAACATCGCGTTCTGATTTTCTGTCAATTGAAAGCGATGCTAGACATTGTGGAGAAGGATTTATTACGCACTCATCTGCCGACGGTGACTTATCTCCGTCTCGATGGTAGCGTACCGGCAGCGCAGAGACACTCGGTCGTGGCACGTTTCAACGCCGACCCATCGATAGACGTTCTCTTGCTGACTACCCAGGTCGGTGGTCTTGGACTAAACTTAACAGGAGCGGACACTGTCATATTCGTGGAACACGATTGGAATCCCATGAAAGATCTCCAAGCAATGGACCGCGCGCATCGTATAGGTCAAAAGAAGGTGGTCAATGTATATCGCTTGATCACCAGATCGACAGTAGAGGAGAAGATCATGGGACTGCAGAAGTTTAAGCTCCTCACTGCGAATACGATAATATCAACGGAGAACGCTTCACTGGAAACCATGGCTACCGATCAGGTAAATAAACACGATTACTGCCTAATGTACCAAATTCGTTTAAAGGAGATATATAATAGATATAATCAGTTGTTAGATTTATTCTCGTTGGATAACGGCAAGGAGAAGAAAACGGATCATCACGAGGACGCTGCTTTGTCAAAACTTCCCGGCCTACCAGGGCTCAGCCGTTCTGTGTTGGATATTCTACCTGAGCTCTGGGAACAGCAACAGTACGATGATGAATACGATCTCGACTCATTTTTATCCACTCTGAAGGCTGATAGCCAGTAAGCTTGTACCTCGATAAATCATTGAACGTAGATTAGAATTCGGTAAGTTCTCATCGAGTACTTTCATTTTGGAGTGGAAGTTGCCACACAAAATCGAGTGAACATATTGTAGAAATCAGCTCCGACTGCAAACTCTCGCTTACGCGCAATTCAGAAGTTATAGCGCATCCCAGTGGCCAAAAGCGACCACTTAAGTAATTTATGTATTTAAAAAATAATTTACACATCTGATTAAAAATTAATCAATTCTTAATCTAATCGCATTGCGTTCTTGTTAAATGTTAATATTAAGAAGAATGACATACATCGTACCTAAACTCAAATAGCCGGTATGATAGTAAGTAGAGATAGATTAAGATATCTTGTAAACGTGTGTGTTTTGTTTAGTTATAATAATTTATAAAAATGCCGATACAATTATTACAATTCCGCATTTGTACCAAACAACGCCGGTGCATAATTATTATATATACTAGTCTCTCTCTTTTTCTTTCTTTCTCTCTTTCTTTCTCTATAACTATTATGGCGAGTTAGTAAACGACAATGCCAGTTGCCTCGAAACATTCGCTATCTACGTACATTCGCATATTTCCATTGATAGAAATATCGAATTTTTTCCTCGAATTATTCTCTAACACTAGTAACGGCATTCCGTCAACGAGATTCGCGTTAAAACACATCGCGCGCAGAATAATCCTAATAACAAGTTGATGAGATACCTTAACTTTCCATCAAAGTATACGAAATCGCATCAATCTGCCGCGGCGACCATACTGTCCATGACGGTTTAAGATATTGGCAAACCGTCACACTAATAGAGTACGGAACAGCTCTACAGATTATTCTCCAGTGCCACATATATAGCTTCACGTGACGCGTACGATTCACAGTTTTGATTTATATCCTGAAACCAAGTTACCAGCTGCGAATATATTATGTGGATCCAAGTGTGTCTTGGTCGCTCGATAAAGGGAAACACCGGCTTCTCCGACGGCCTCGGGATAAAAGGACGCCCGTATTTTGCCTACTCCGTGATGATGCGAAAGAGATCCACCACTCGCGAATATTTCTTCACGCGCCGCGTGCTCAATGGTCTCGTAAGTTTCAACGGGCTTCTCTATGTTCACGTAACTGATCGCCATATAAAAATATATGCAGCAACCTGCGTCGTACGTCTGCGTGACGCGACAGGAAATAAAATATTTGCGTACGCCGTGCGCGTGGCACTCCCTGGCCACACGAGACTTGACATTTCTACAGAGTGATAACGCGCGATTCCAAGAAACGGAAGTTTCGAACGATTCTGCTAATACATTAAACTCGAGTCCGAGATCGCGGATGTATGCTATCACGAACGTTAACATGTAACCACGTTCACCATTTGCCTCGCCTGCCGGAATGCCGCCGTGCTTGTCAGCTATCTTGTAAATTTTACGTTCTTGAGCCGCAACGTCCGCCGCCGCGTCGCCCTCCATCAACAACGTGGCCACGCATATGTGATTCCATTGGAAACCTTTTATTCTGGTGATGTACATTTGTTTAAGTCCTTGCAACATCAGGCCACCCCAGCCGGCCTGCGGGCGTAGAGTTTGTCCCATTTGAAATTGTTCGTTGTCCATTAGGCGTATGCTGGCGGGTTGACATCGTTCCTTCGCGATCTATACATATTCATAGAGCACTTATATATTCTGTTTGATATTTCTTACTCGCAACAGGAGGAGGGAGGGGGCGGGGGCTGTGCTTCCCTTTTATTATTTCTAAAACCCGGACGTACGTAATGGAGCTGTCTCTTTCACCGCTGTCGTCACGGTATTTGTATTAGACAAGTGTTAGCAAAGAAGCACGGGCCTCGTCGGTTAATGAGAAAGTCAACACATGAAGGATACGTACCTCTCGTAACGCTTGAATGCCACTTGGAAAATTCGGGAACACAATACTTCCGTATTTCACTACTCGCGGTAACGGTCTTATTTTCAACACGACTTCCGTGACCACACCGAGAGTTCCCTCGCTGCCGAGAATTGTGTGATCAAAGTCCGGACCGCAAGACGCGCGTGGTACCAAAGTACCTCTTTCCAATGTGATAACTGGATCCTCCGTTCTGCCAGTGACCATTCGCATTCGCACGACCAGATCCTCGATATTGCCATATGTGTTCTTTTTCATGCCGCTCGCCCTAGTCGCCACCCATCCACCTAAACTGTTCCAGACAAGTTATTTTCAACCTTGCCTTGTGTACACATTTATATCTTTTTTCTCTTCTTTTCACATTACAGAAAACAGCTTTAATTATTATCTCTATCGTTCGGGACTAAGTGTCTGATGCATGCAGTGTATCTTTGAAATATGTTTGGTGTAAAGTATGGAATCTATATTGGATATTTTTTACGGAGAAAGATGAATGTATATGGATTGTCTTTTATGTGTTGCGCATTTAAGATAGCTGTCGCTCACTCTGGGCTAAAATATTGAATTCTAAAAGAAGATTTCAATGACAAAGAGTATGTCTTATGTTATATGTATTAATTATTATGTGTCTTCATATATCTAAATATTTCAAATATAATAATTTGTTGTTTGTGACATCCATACATACTAACATCATTAGACAAAACGCTGCAAGATGCTAATTGACATTATTCATTATTCATATTAACTGAAAAAGCTTTTTTTAATTGTATATCATCCTATGGCTAAATGTGTGTTTTATGTGTGTGTGTGTATTGCATTCTTTCAAAATGTTTATTATCATTTTCTATTATATAATGTGTATCTTTTGCTAAATACATACAATTCACATTTTATATAAAATCAATTTTTAATTTTATTTTACAGCAAAATGCGAATTATTATTGGAAAAGTTATTGCCAATTTTAACTGAATTTAGCGAATAAAAAGTATTTCAGTATTGATTAAATATCAATATTGATACACTAATTTCATAGAAAAACAATTTTTAGACACGTATTATAAAGAAACAACTGAATTTTCTTTCATCGAAAGTGAACCATTTCGTCCATCGTCATTACAATGTGATATATATCTCAGATACGTTGATATACAAATTTTATACAATTGAAGAGGGACCTGTTAATAGTGTACCTGGAGAATTCATAAGAATCGGGCTCGTGGCCGCACGTGAATCCTTGAAGATGAAGCATTCGCTCCAGATCCTGGCCAATGATGCCCGATTCGCAGCATATTAACAAATTATCCCTGTCTATCCATAATATTCGATTCATCTGCGACGTATCTAATGAAATTATCGTTCGGCGTTCATCCGGGGGACAGCACGCCGCGCGGCTGACGCTGGTTCCACCACCGAATGGTATGCAGACGGCCCCGTAACGCACACACATATTGACAATCCTGACGACGTCGTCGTGACACTCTGCAAACATGAATATTAATAGAGGACACTTTGCATAGCCAAGATTTTTCCGAGGAAAGAAGTAAAACGCACGTTTTCACTTTTTCGATGCGTAATGGAAGGTATAGTAAATAGGATATCACAGACAATAAATTTAATTTAAAGCTGTAAAATATTACAAGCTATTTTTTATAATCGACTATTAGGGATAGGAACAAATATTTTGTTGAATGATTCCTTTTGAGAGACAAATAGATTGTAGATAAATACCGTTGTCAAATCCTTCAGGAAAGCGAGTCCCCTCCATTTATTTAAAGGAATCATATATTTTGCCTCGCATAAAATTGATTCTTTTCTCGTCATTTTGCATATAAAAGTTGTAAGATAAGATATATCGAAAACGAGATATATTCTGACAAAAATATTCTAAAGATATAAAAGAGAGGCATATTTCGAATTGATGTTGATTAACTAATTTAAGGAATATTAATATGCCTTCAATGTATTTTAAAATCTTTCTTTTGATACTTTGTATATTAAAATGTAAGAAAAGAAGTCATGCAAACGGTTGAATTCAACCTTGTGCATATGAACCGAAGTTTAATATTGATTATTCTTATGCAACTTCCATGTCGCGCGACATTGAAATTTTTTTGTGGAAGATTCTTATGCATATAGGGATTTGGCGATGTATTTTTAACATTTAATATCTCAAATATTGCCGTATAAAATCAAGTTGTATCGCAAATAATTTAAATTATAATTTTCATTGTCTATAACAAAAAAAAGTCACTTATATTCGGTTCAAATTAATTATAAAATTACATTGAAACATCAAACTCATCGATAAAATAATATTGTAAGTATATGTACATAGGCAATCAAAACAAAATTAATGAAATGAATCAGTTTGAATAATTTGTATAAATTAATTACTACAAGGAAAAAATATTTAAGAATCGTATTGATTAACCCCGAATTAAAACAACAAGGGGACTATTAAAAAGTTTTACAAAATAAACATTAAATAAAATGAAGATTGTATCGCACGTTGTGCTTTTTTATAATTATAAATAATAGACAATATATAGAAATGACACATCAAACTGACGACAAAGGATTGCTAGTAGTACTATGCAATTCCAGCAACAATAATTAAATAGGCGGAGTAGTGTCATTCCACTGATTGTAGGCTTACAAAAAAAAATTCTGCATACGAAAGGTAATGGAAAAAAAACTCTGCATTCTAAAATCAAGATTGAAATATATTTTGCATGTGGCTCATATCGCTCTTTAATTTATTTGCGCGAAAGAAATTCATACTTAAAAATCTACAAATTTATATATCTTCAGATTTATCGCTTTAGATATCTAAAGAGAATATTTTAATAGATATTAAAAATATATTAAATTCCTTAGCACTTCCATCGTTAGATATAAATTACAGATTAATCGTATAATTGAATGTTAATTCCTAATTAGTTACTCTAGTTTCGAATTTACGGCTCCTACATATTAGCAAAAAATAAATGCAATAGAATCTTATTTATATTATTCGAACTAGTCAAATGACAAGATGTCTGGATAGTCGATTTTTCTAGATAATCGAACGTGTTCGATTATCTTTTTATCATTTATCTATTCATGTTCTGTTTAATAACATGTTATAATTGTTTGGATAATCGAACATTCGGTTAAACGGATATTTGGATAACAGAGATAATTTTTTACTATATTAAAGTTAACAGTGCCGACTTGCCACTACGCTAACAATTACATCTTCCATAAGGAGAAACTTCGTGATTAATTTAAATATTTTAACACGTCTCAAATTACATCAGTACTCGTGTTTCGCTTTCTTCATTCGATTATACCTTGATATAACTTTAGGCAATTTTAGGCGGGGCTAATGTTATCAACATCGAAAGAAACTCTACTTCTTATTATAAATTATCACATGTATGCAGAAAAATATGCAACAGGAGATATAGGTTAAATATCTATAATTACAATTGCTTAAGTCAAGTAATGAGTTCACAATAATTACTGAAACCGCAAGAACATTCTTACTTTACGCTAGACCAGCTGTTCAAAGTTGCATTGTTATTATATAGTGCAGTAGTCGTTTTAAATTTATCATACAGAATATACATTATATAATTTTAACGAGATCTACGAATATAATTCGTATCAAGATACACATTGTATATCTTACACGCGAACCACTTTATATAGCTTTGATAATGAAGATATAAATAAGATTTTCTCTTATCATCTATTTATGATATACAATTACGACTATGCACGAGATGCCGTACAAAATGATATCATATCGCCGTGTTCGAAAAAAATCTGTGTATTATTTATTACTCTTTTCTACATAGCGGTCTTATTTGAAAAGTTTCGTTTCAAGTCTTATTTAAAATATATGAACGATTGTCCACGAAAATAAATTTTAGATAAAATTCTCATAATGACACATATTTCACGCGTGAAAACTCGCGTCGTCTTTATATATATTGACACAGTAATCTTATGGAAATTTAAATATAATTTCTGACGACTTTGATTTTCGTATTAGGATTGAAATTATGCGTAAAATAACCGTTAACATATTTATGACATTACATTCTTTTCAGACCGAGAAGCTCCTTATTAAATCAATTCGATGGCGACACCCTACGAGTTTCGCTCGATACGAAACGCAAATAAAAACTGCATATGCATTGCGGAGAATATCGCAGCGACATTCTTACCAGTAACTGGGCAAACATAATTATAGCTAGGAAAACGTGTGTGACGAAACCGTGAAACAATACAGGTGTATTCCAAATCGATATGTAAAGAGAATATTTTAATAGATATTAAAAATATATTAAATTCCGTTTATATTTTTGCAGTTTTTATAACGGTGATTGAAGAATATAAACTTACTCGGCCATACAACAATATCCGGTATCCTCTCGAAAGAGCCGTGTTTCAAAAGATAAACTTCTCGCAGCGTATGACCGTGTGCTCGAAACAAACGATCGACGCCATTGGTCGAGTGGTCGATCCTCAGCTCTTCGATCGCTTTCAATAATTCCGTCGAAAGTATTGGTTCTGGAAAGTGCGTCGGTAAATTTTGAGGATCGAGCTTCATGTTCCATGTTATATCGAAGGTCTTTTCGCACCACTTTGTGAAGTATGGCAATTCCCGGTTCCCAATGGGATATCTGATAATATAATATTTATGCATTTATACAGGGTGTTCAGAAAAAAACCATTCAATATTTGTATGGTAGATAGGACACACCATACTGAGTAAAAAAAAACCTTAATAAACGTAGGTCGAAGGCTCAACCGTTTCTGAGATATAAATTTTTGTATGTTAGCATCATGATTGATTTATTGGCTTCTACCTGTCGCATGTGACGTGAGAAGAAGATAATCTGTTTAAATCTTTATCTCGATATTTACAGAAGGTGTTCCACATGTCCTCCTTCCATTTCCATACACTCTTGGCATCTTCTTCTTGCAAATCGCAAAGATCCGCAATTGATTGATGACAACTGACTGATTGCCGGTGCGAAATCTTCTATTATGAAGTATGTATGGAAATTAAATGAAGACATTCAGAACGCGGTTTATAAACTGAGGTAAACATTGCATGCGACACGTAGAAGCTAGTAAGTCAATCATGATGCTAACATACAAAAATGTTTATATCTCAGGAACGGTTGAACTTTCAACCGATCTTTAACGACTAAGGTTTTTTTACTCAGTATGGTGTGTCCTATCTACCATATATCCAAATCGACTAATGTTGCTAACATCATGTCCTGTTTCTCAAGCCTACTCTTTAATTATTCCCTTTGAATAATTAAAATATATTAGAATTGATATATTTGAATTGAAAGAATCCCGACTTTGTAAAAAGCTGAATCGATAGAAGAAAATAACAGAAAAATAATAAGAGTTTAAAAGAACAATTTTCGCGCGCGTACTCTTTATATCATTATTATGCGCTTTTCATGTGTAAATAATTTGTATGTCTATAATTATTACGTAATTCATAACTTTTAATTTTCTCATTTTTTTTGCCTATTTTTGTACGTTTTATATCACAATATAATATTTGTTTCTGTTTTTTAAATCAAGGTAACTAGCTTATGTAATCTCTCAAAAAAGCAGCACAAAAAGACATCTTAAAGATGTCTAAAAGACAATAAAACGTCTTTAAGTTGTCTCTTCGTCATCTTTTAGGGACTTTTGCTGTCTGGGCTCAAACAAGTTATATAAAAGATCGCAAAAAATTAATATTTTATAATACAAGTATTTACGATACATACATCTATAAATTTTCTACCCGTACGCAAAAGAATAAAAATCTTTCCTTTTTCTTTCTTAATATTCTATGAAACTAAGAAGGATTAAAAATTTATATAGAATCTCTACTATTCGAACTAACCGATAATAAGATATTTGAATAATCAATTTTTCCGAATAATCGAATGACTATAATTAAGTAAAGAGATAATTTTTCCTGTTTCTTTGTGAAATGTATTTTTGTTTCTTATATGACACATTAATCGAATAAATAATCGAATGCTTTAATACGGCATGTTCAGATAATATACGGAGATTCTATTATATATAATTTATTTAAACAGTTAAAAGAATGTGTATTTTAATCCTTTTTTAATTAAATTCTTTTTAATTAAAATTTTATTTCGTTTTCCCTTAAATCTCTAACCGCCTTGTTATTCGAAAAAAATATAATATCACAAACGTGTTAACGGTTATTTGTTTACTCGCGTTTGATAGTAGTTACGCTACAAGATATATCGATCAATGTTAATTGGAATTAAATCGCAATAAAATTCCATGAAACTCACCTGTTACCGGTGAACTCTATCAGGAACTTGTCGTTTATGTGAAACCCGGAATCCTTGTAACCCCAGCCGTTCCATTTTAGCAACTGCTGCCTTAAACACCAAGAGGAGCGACGACCGATAATGTGAGTGAAGATCCGTCAAAGGAAAGCCGAATATAATTATAGTATACTCGCAGCGCGCACGAGTCTCAAAATATTTCGAATCGCCGGCACACGTGCTACACACGAATCGTCACGTGACAGATTGTTTGACCAATCGATCGAGCGCCGCTCCGGAAAAATCGAAACGTGATTTTTCGAAATTACCGCATTTTTCTCCGAGACAGATAAACATTATATCCGCCTACTATCGAATACTAATAATGTGACAAACCAGAACAACGATTCGCTCTCGCGTGGATGATTGTACAAGCGGGCAGATTTAGAAAAAGGGAGTGTCTTATCGATCGATATTACGATCATGCGACCGCGCGAGGGTGTCATTCACGATGCGGGAGAGTCATGACAATGAGTCACGAAATTTTTACACGACGATAAGAGGTGTGGTTTGCCACGATTAAACGCAGGCGTTACAGATTCGTGTGAGTTACATACGTCGCGCATGTTGCACCGTGCACAATTCACATGTACACGCACCATGTATATATGTATATGTATATATATATATATGCTGTGCTAAAACCAGTACCAGCTGTACCTTTTCTTCGTTTTTTGGAAAGCTTGCGATAGCTAGAAAATATACACTTAATTCGAGTGTGCTGCTAATGTACGGATTAATGGCCAGTGCCTGCCGTGGTCGGCGAAGAAAATGGTTATTCTTCAAAATAATTAACTTTTCTTTCTTTCGTAAAAAGTATATATATATAGAAAGAGAGAGAACTTGTGTTCTTTGATTCCGTCTCGCGGACGAAAATCGCAACACTGACCTGATTTTTGGCACCGCGCTCTCGAACTTGATCGGCTCGTTCGCGGCCGCCGTTTCCGCGATCTGTTTCTCTTGATCGGACATACTCTCTCCGCCAGGGATCGATAATTCGTCTATTGTGTCGGGAACAAACGCATTCCTGGAACACGCGGCGACGGCTCCGCGTCCACTATTGACACGCGCACCGGCAAACCAAATTTAAATCGATACAGCCTCCGCCCGACCATCCATCCACGAGCCAATCCGCGCGCGTTCGCCGACAGCCAATCGCACGCGCCGATGGCAATGTACGGCAAGGATTTGTTCGTTCGCTAGAACATCCGTTCATCCATGCTCAATTGGACACAGAATTTTCTGATTGGTCAAGTCTAAAAAATCCCTAGGCATCGTTTGACGTTTGTAAATTACGTGCGACACTGCCTTCTCCTCATTTCGTCTTCTATGACGTTAGAAGTTAGTATTATAAGAGGACAGTGATGCCAGAATTGAGACGCGAGCAACATGCAACCGAGGTGGAGGGGATAACATACACAAGCGCAAACCGCGTACGTGTGAGCTCGGTGCTTCGGCTAGCTTCGGATAGCAGAAGAGGACAGATATACTGTTTTCTGTCTCTCTTCTTCCTATCGAGCCGGCAACTATAGCGACGGGCGTACGGGCGACAGCGACGGGCGATGTTGCTCGCTTCTTGATTCTTGATATACATGAGCGTTAAATGTTTTTTTTTTCACAGCTTTTTCATGTCATATAATAAATGTTTTTTTTAACTTTCCTTCCTACACTATATATTAAATGATTTCTCACGCTTTCGATATTATATATTTATATTAGAGTTATAAGAGAAAATTAATTATTACATTAAAACAATATTGCTTTAATTAATTTTTTTCTGTTTAGGTATACTGCATATAAAAATATTCGAGTAAAATACTCGAAGATTGAACATTATATTAAACATTTCATATTCTACATACCGAGAAAAAAAATAATTTGATAGTAAAAAATTTTATTTTATTCGAGAAAACTATTTATTCGGTGAATTTTAATAACGTTTTTGTTTATATTTAAATCTTTAAGTTTCTTAAGTAAAATATATTTATTTAGTAAATATAATAAATATTAAATATATTTTTCTTATCAAAAACAACATCTAGATTATTAAAAAATATTATTTAAATGAAAAGAAATTATACAAAGATAAAAAATGAATATTGTTAGAACAAATCAAATAATTTTTGTTAATAATATACTGAAAGAATAAAAATATATATATTATGCCAGCACTTTTATATATTTAAATAAAAAAATATGTATTAATTAAAGCAGTATTGTTTTAATGTAATAATGTATTTTCTTATAACTCTGGTATAAATATATAGTATCAAAAGGTTGTAAATATATTTTTAAATTGGAGAAATAATATTTGCAATTGTAAATATATTTACAAAGCATTGGGGTTTAACTTAATAAAATAAATAATAAATTTTGGAAATAGTTACAAATTTCATTTATACAACTCGAGATATATAATTTATATGAGAATTAGACTCCTACATTTTGTGCTTCAAACAAACAGTTTACAAATATTTATCGTGCTCAATT
>NW_021851167.1:243878-251265 GCF_003651465.1 Formica exsecta
TACATCTATACCCTAACAGCACATGTAGATTCTGAGAATGTTCGGAGGATATCGCAAAAGTATATTGCGTATATTCTCAGAACATTCGAAATACGTACTATGACATACTGAGTACGTACTAAGAATGCTCTAATGTCCTCCTATTTTAGTTTATAGTATATACTGAGAATATCTTATGGTATATCCATATAATGTCGCCAGTATATTATTAGTATATAGTAGTACATACTATGAATATTCTCTGGTATATCCATAGAATGTCGCCAGTATATAGTATTAAGAGTTGGATTAGGTTAGGTTAGGTTATATTAATTTGTACTCTTAATTATTTATGTTTTAACAAATATATATTTTTATTCATATATAACAAATATATATGTTTCATAAAAATATATATGGTAATATATAATATTTATTATTTATACATTATTTTTATATGTTATATAATATATAATACTTCTTATCTTTTTAATACATTTATATATTTGGAATATAATCTTTGGAATATAATATCTTGAAATTATAATAATTTTATTATTGTCTGTGGAAGTTTTATGACTTAATAAGAGACTTTTGATTCTAAATAAATTTAGAATGTCTCAAAAATAAACTTTACTTATAAAAATAAAAACAAATAAATTTTAAAAATATACTTTAAAAATAAACGCGGAGTATGAAAAGCTCACTCATTCTTGATGAATGTTTTTGTGCTCTCTTTCCTTACGTTCCTTAGCATGGGCTAGCCATATCTTGATTGGCATTGCTATCTGCTCGTCAATCACATCACCATGTGATTTTCGTATAACACCTGGAAAAGTAACATATTTTCATTACTTCATTATTTCCGAATAAATTAAAACAAATATGTCTATGATGTAACAATACATTAAATAATATAAAATATATCAGATACAATATAATAATATAATGTAATATAAGCTTGTGTGTGTTATCCCCTTCACCTCGGTTGCATGTTGCTCGCGTCTCAATTCTGGCATCACTGTAAGAGGATACAGACACAGTGCGGATTTTGTGTTCTGTTAATGGCACGTTAATGGACAGAGATACAAGAAAAAAGAAGGTATACTATAGCTTTGATTCTCGATCATTGTGCGAAAATATTTGATATTTTTTCATCGAGATCATAATATCAGCATTGTAAATTACTTTGTACGCTCTTGTAATCAGATCTTGACTTGGATGATGCGCCTAGATTGATTAATCCTACTGCCAGATAGAATTCGCTTAGTATGGACGACGAGGACGTGAACGATCAGCCGATCGATTACAGCAAGAAGTATACCGAGAGAAATGCTCCGCCGCAGAATCACCTAGCCGAGTCGGGTGCGCAGCAATCGCGTCGTACCTCGAAGAAGGAGTACGGCGAACGCGACTCCAAGGTGGATCTGTTCGGCGACTACGCCGAAACTGATCTGGATCAGCCGACAGATTATAGTCTACGATACGCCGAAGACGACACTGACGAGGAGGAGAAACAGGGCGCCGAATACTTCCCTGTCAGTGGACAAGAGGATACGATCAAGACTTACTGTACAGAGGGAACCCCTTACGAGACTCCCTTCAATTTCTCCACGGCCACCTCCATGTCGGATCTACGTGTCGAGGACATGAAGGAGAGCGACCTCTCGAAGAAGATGCCGAAAAAGCCGATTGAAATCGTTAGGAAGAGTCCAGTGTCCTTTATCAAACAGCCTGAGACACCTGACTGCGATGAACAAGACGGTCTGATAACGAAAGAAGTCGAAGAGGAGAACCCAAAGGACACTGTGGTTCTTAATCCTGGCCAAGTGACTCCAGAGAAGATAGTAAGTTATTATGAGGAAGAAACATTGCACGGTTTCTCTCGTGCCAATTCGCTTAGTTCCCTGAGTAGTGCGGTGACTTCTCAGAATAACGTTCCAGGAGTTATATCAAAAGTAGACTCGCCACCTTCCGTGAATAAGGAAGAACTGGAAAATGATGATCACAGTGCTCTGAAATTGAATAACAATCAAGCAGAATTGTCTGCAAGAAATGATAATCTGTCTGAGCGCAAGAATAATCCACGTGTGCTGGATAAAGAAGGTTTGTATTGGATATCAAATTGACAATAAAATTAGAAACATGATATATTTTTATATGTATAAATTTGACAAATATATCAAGTATATTCACGAATGTAATATAAAATATGTGATATATGTTTCAGGAAAAATGGTAACATTTAGTGGCCAAGATTGTTACGCAGAAGAAACTCCTTTAATGTTTTCGCGTTGCAGTTCACTTGGCTCATTGAGTGGATTCGAGCAACATTCAATTCATGACGATCGTAGTTCTGTAGTGAGTGATTTTAGGTAACTTGTAGATTTTAAATACTACTTTTATAAATTTTCATTTTTTACTTACTACATTTTTAATTTTGCAATATGTAAGATGTAAAATTATTTTTTATTATTTCCTTAGTCGTAGGACCAGTGGTATAGTTTCGCCGAGTGAACTGCCAGATTCACCTACACAGACAGCTTTACCTAGTCCACGTAATCATAAAACCCAGAATACAGAATTTCATTCAAAACTACAAGAAGAGGCAGTAAGACCATCAGTTCGACAGCATTTATGTATGTTTTTGATAATGTATTTATAATATTATTGATTGTGTGCAACGATAGTAATAACATTAATAATAATGTAAACATTTGTCTGTTGAAGATTGCCTAAATTTTATATTTGTTACAGCATTTTCTAAACCGCAAACCATAATGAATAGTGTTTTTGAAGATAAGATCGCTACTTTTAAGGAAGAATCGACACCAATTGAATTTTCTAGTGCAACAAGCCTGAGTTCTCTTACAATTGATGACGAAGTCAAAATACCTAATGATACACAGATGTATCATAAATTGGAAAGAGTACCTGATGAAGATAAGAAAGACGTCCATAAACTCGAGGCTGATATGCTTAATATGACAATAAACAGCTCAAAGAGTAAAGAGAAAGAAGAACAAGTAAGCGACGGTGATGAGGATGACGAAGATATGTTGGCTGCATGTATTAATATGGGAATGCAAACTAACAGGTAATGTTCCAGAGATCAAATAAAACGATTTCTATAAATATATTTGTATAAAAATCGTACAAAGATTTCTATTTATCTAACACTTAATTATTCATTTCTTTTTTCTTAAATAATGTTAAAAAATATATTTACAGGTATAGACAGTCCCTGAAGATTCAGGAACCTACACAAACAGAATCATCGAACATCTTAGTATCGTATCAGAGAAATTCTATTCCAAGTAGATTGGAATCACATGCGACTCCCGTAGAAACGCCTACCAGTACTTCGAAAACGAATAGAACTGCGGTGGATACCGTTGCTTCAGATATCTTACACGTATATTGCACGGAGGATACGCCCGCGGATATCTCTCCGGTAGGATCGCAATCCAATCTATCTGCTCTTTCAATGTCAAGTGTACAAGAGGATGTGGAGAAGATAGAGCCAGACAGCCAATCAGTCGAAATCGATTGCCACAGAGGTGATTTATTCGATGAAAGTTCCAATCTTTCAGGCGAGGATGAAAAAATATTAGATGAATGTATTCAATCGGGCATACCTAAGGTATTAATTTTTTTAATTGGATCTTTTTTTTTTTATAAAGGAATACTCAGAAATCCATCGATTTCGATGAAACTTGACAGGCGCATTATACTCGATATTATTTGATTATAATAGCTATGGATTTCTTAATATTTCGACTTGAACCTTTATTACATATATATTTTTATAAAGAAAGAAAGCATGTAACTCTAAAACCAAACTACATTATATCATTTAAAGTAGTTTATTTATATTATTATTATTTATAGGCGAGGCAAATAACTCTACCTCCAACAAATAGCATTCCGTTCGCCAAAAAATCGGAAATGTTGCATATAATTAACATATGCGGTACACCATCGTCTTCGCCTGTCGAAGCAAATCATGGAAATAAGAATCCCATATTGAGGCCTAAATCGCCAGGCAGTGGGTTATTGAGGTATCCGGATGAATTTTCTGACGACAGTCTGAATCATTCAGATGATGAAGCAATTTTGACAGAATGCATACAGTCTGCAATGCCAAAGGTTATTAGTCGGTTCTTTATAATTGAAAAGAGAGATATCAAGTCATTTCGCCGTCTGCCACTTGTTTGTAAGACACTTGTACATCGCCACTTTGCCATCCGACATTTCATCGTTCGACGTTTCATTCTCTGCGACATCAACAAAAACATTACGAGGCAAGCAAATATACTGAACGATGAAATGTCGGACGATAAAATATCGCGGAAGATGAAATATCGGACGATGAAATGTCGGATGGTAAAATGTCGACGGTGAAATGTCCATAAACCAAAAGAGAATTCCATTCATACAAAATATCACATACCAATCAATTATGAATCATATTTTCTTATCAGACAGTTTGTTTTAGGCAAGATTTAGCATATCACCGTCAATGAAACAGCCGTTATCACAAGTTATCACAGAAAATCCTAAAGTAATGAATACAATGCAGTCGCCCTCCACTTCCTCAGCATTTCTTCAGTCAAGATATATACAGCAAAGAAAGAATGTGACGAAAAAACGCTTGCCTTTCGAAGACAATGTTGGACTTTCTGAAGAAGAGGAAGATATCATGTTGGCGCAATGTATTAGATCTGGGATGCCAAAAGTAAGTTGTTTATGTGTATAGTATGTTGCAAACACTAAAGTGGATATTGAAAACTATACTAATTGTAAGAAAAATGCTTTTCTGTTTCAAACTTGGAATATATTCTACAGTATATTTTATATTATTTCTAGAATAGACAATATCTTTCTAGTATATTTTCAACAGATATATGATTTTTAGGCACTAAGTTCCATATCTACGACAGTGACGTCTACAATCAAAAAATCCGAGCCATGCCCGAAAACTACGAAGATTTCTTGGGCCCATCCATCTTCCTGTTTTACGAACAAGGCTTATTCCTCCAAGAGCGCTGCGCTACACTCACCATTGTACAAATCTGTGAATGTCAACACGACGGACACACATTACAACAGAAATGTATCAAGTAATCTTAATGGTTTCTCGGGGAGAACGACGAGCAGTAATATAGCACAGTCTGGTCAGATATCGAGAAACTGTGATAACGGTACACGGGAGAGGACAAACAGTTCGCCCTACTGTGCTCAAAGATCGTCGTTTCGTCACGCGGAAAGTGAAAACGGCAATTCCGTTGACAATCATTGTGTACCTGCGCGATCTCGTGTTATAAAGTGCGCGCCGGTTTGCAATAAGGTAGAAAACAATGATTACGCGTGTAAAAGCACAGCGAACATTGTGCCTTTGCGTCACAGTTCGGTGAATTCTATCAGTGAGCCGGATGCGCGGATTTCCACGCAGGAATGGGCCCTACTGGAATTGTGTATCAATTCTGGTATGCCTACAAACAAGTATCGCGTTAAGGGAATGAAGCTTAGTGAGAGTGCAATATCCAATGGACACGATGATAGTGAGCCAATACCAGAGGACAATTATTCAGTGTGCAGTTACAATTCCTATGTTTTTAAAACATAACGCGTGCGTGCAAATACATGATAAAATTACAGAATTTCTCTCTGAACCTCTCTGCCTAATGATATGTGTATATATACTGTATAATTAAAAAAGACTGAATATTTTTATATGTTAATTAATAAAGTACACACATTTATTGTGTGTTTAAGGTGCTTAATAGAACTGAAAATTCCACTGTGGACTAATTTTAAATTAATAAGCACAGAAATGATCATTGTATGTGTTTAGGATATATTTTATATATTACATAAAAACAAATTTTCAAAATTTGTTATCTTTAAGTATCATTATATTATTTTTATTATAGGTTTATCATCTTACATATTGGCCGAGTTTATAATTTAAATGCTAAATAATATTCATATACGCTTTATTATATAAATTCTAAATGTATGATATTACTGGTAAATTGCTTTGTTGTGTGGGTGCAGGCGGAATTATATGCAGCGTTATACGCACTGGAAATGTCAACTCGTCTACTTTCAGATTCACGATCCAATACGAACTTAATCATATGTTGCATTCTTTATTGTATGATTTCTCTGCCAAAGCAGAAGCATTTATTCTGAAATGTATTTTGTAATAGATATATTTTACTATGCTTTTAAATATCTCAAAAAGACAATATTTCAGGTTGTCTCATTTCTCTCTTCTGAATTTCTTATGTATATCCACACTAATTAAGAGACATGCATGCTTTGCACCAAGTCACGCGCAGTTAACAATGAGATGAACCGTGTAGTCGCTTAGTTGAGAGTTGAGAGTTAGATTATCAAAAATTTCGGTGACGGAGCTGGACCGATGCAATTCTTAATCTAGTTTGTTTTACATAATAAAAGTTTATTCATTTTTACTCTACATATTTTATGTATTGAGGCAATATATTTCCTTGTAAAATTTTTTTAATAGATGCGTGGACTTGACGCTTTTTTTATATTTTTTGAAAAAATGGAGGACCAGCTTACTCCGAAATTTATATACACAAATTTAATCTTATACAATTATAATTTTTTTCATTTAGACATTGCGATGAGCTTTTTAAATTATTATTTAATTATTTTTCGCAGAACTTGTGCTCTAAAGTTTTTGGAAAAGTTTTCTCTAATAGTATTTATGTTAATCGTTGATATGAAGACGATAAATTGGATAGTTGCCGGAAATCGGGCGAATTCCATCGTCGGAAAGAAAATCGCAGTGTCCGGATTATGTGTCATATTAGGTAGGCAGTATGTGTGCTAGCACACTTCTTGCCAGCGATTGCGAAGAGAGGTCAGTCGAGCGTAAAGTCCGGCCGCCTTTTGACCGCTACCTTGATGCCCTTCGATGACTCGTAATGACCACTTGCACGGCACCTTAATCTATTTTCTGCACGTATAAATGTACGCGACGTACCGCCCGCACGACCGTATTCCGCAGTGCACCGCGACGTGTCCGTTGACGAAGAGATCTCCGGAGGAGTGCCGATCTTTCCAGGTAAAGATCTATACGAGTGTTTATGTGAATTTAAAGAGTATGTGTCACAGATTAACGAGTGATATTTTTACAATCCTACGCTTTCGCTCTTATTTAACTTAAATATATAAAAATTAAAGTTATCATATAATTTTGTCAAAATGAAAAAAAATATATATAATAGTAATAAAAAGTAATTCTAAAAATTAATAAAAAATAGAGCAATAAAAAATTAATATAATACACATTTAATAAATAGGATTAATGTAATATTCATTTAATAATAATAAATAAAATTAATTAATAATATAAAGTACAGAATTAAAT
>NW_021851167.1:251332-251876 GCF_003651465.1 Formica exsecta
CAATTTAGACACACACACACATATTCTCTTTTTTTAATAAATTATATATATTTATTATTATCAGAAATAAAATAAAATCAAATAATAAACAATGTGACATCTTATAATTAGCTTTTTGCAAAAATATCGGTAACTATTATATTTTTTAAAATTTCGGTACCACCGATATTTTTAAAGATATCAACATTTTCGACTCCGAAATTTTCTTGAAAAAATAAATGTACATTTATTGCTGCATTATTGATTTTCTACTGTTACTCTCAAACATTTCACAATTTACATGCATATATGTAAAGAATTCGAAGATAGAAATATATAAAAAATGTAATATGATAATAATAATAAATTACATTATTTTGTGGACGACCGAGAGAAAAAATAAGCGGGAGAAAGAATGAAGCACGTGTAAGCAGCACTATAAACAGATTATTTAATAAATTTGATCAAACATATATTTGTCCGAGAGTTTGTTTTTTTTAATTTAATTTTATTTTTAGAATTGATAATATCATTCATCAAATGTTTCATCCACAAAAATAATATT
>NW_021851167.1:251923-276938 GCF_003651465.1 Formica exsecta
ATATATTTTCATAAATTATTCATTTTTTAAATTCAATTTATATTTTTATAGAAATAAAAGTTGCAAAAACGATCCAAAATATTTTTTTAATTTCGAGTTTTCCATTTCTCTTATTTATAAATTGATTCGTATTGTTCATAGCCTTCGTGTACATATAGATAAATAGACAAGGTGTCGTTTACTAGAACTTTCTTTGAGCTGTATATTCTTTTGCCAGTTTTAATATCTTTATTTGAAGAAATTGCCCCTCGATATTGGCAAAAGAGTCGTTTAAAGAAAGCGAGCAGTTTAAGGGAAATAAGTTAATTTTTAACAAGAGACATTCCCTGTAAAAGGAAAAAAGAGAGAAAATTTAGCCACGCAGCATTAACCCACATCGATATCGCCGGTCCTGAGAGGCTCGTACGCGTTTAAATGCAGATGCACCCCCGTGCTTTCCACGTCCTTGCCCTCGCACTGACTGCGGTCGTAAGGGCCGACTGTGACGATAAAGCAAGATGGTATTCCGAATTACGGTCTGTACTCAAAAATTGCTCACCGGAGTCCTGGAACAGTTCCGGCCAGGATGAATTATTGGAGATTTTTAAAGGATGCGTGCAGCAGAGAATTGTCAACACCATGGATGCCTTGCTCGACGATGACATCATTCCGATATTCGAGGGAATCGATTTGATACGATTTCGTTCGAACGTCGAGAACAGTACGGAATTTAAGTGAGTTGGTCTCTCTTTATATATAATATAAAAGATTAACCAAATAAAAAAAATTGAATAATATAAATAAACTTTGCGGGGCCGCCAAGTTCGATGAGTTGTAGCGGGAAAACAGGTAGGTGTAATAGTCAGAAATAGAATTTGTTCGACAAAGGCTAAAGATACGTTAATCAGGGAGATAGGGGAGCTGGAATGTTATTGGAGGGATTTTCCTATAGCGGTTCGTAATATTTGTTATATTAGAATTCTTGTTAAATTTCGGAAGAATGTGTTATCTATCGCATGCTTTAACGTTCAGAGCGCTGTGCATTGAAAACTTTCAATAATTTTTGATTATACAATGTTATTGAAAGGATATGAGTAAAAGCATTTGTTACATACCGTTGGTGATGTAACAAAGTTATTGTGAGAGAAACACATATTATATATTATAAAATTAATCATGTGTAATCAGACAAAGAAGAAATTGTAATATCGCTAAACGACATCCGTGGTTTTCGAAATCGTTGATTAATTCGCAGATATAATTACATATGCCCTTTCGGAAGATGAACATTATAACACAAGTTTTAAAGTTGTAAAAAAAGAGATATATATTAAATTAATATCTCTACTGTCTCTTTCTTCATTGCTTGTTTGCAAAATTTACTGCGTTTAAAACAAAAAAATTATTGCATTTTTAAAGAATTTACTGCACATAGCGTATCGTTATTGCAAGTAAAATCGTGTTTATAATTCAAACACATACAGCGATTCTTCAACAAAGATAATTTCCCCGATAGATCGGGAGATAACACCAGCTGGTCAGCAGTCATTTGGAATCGATTGGCACGCGTTCTGCGGACTCACGCTTTCAAAGTTGACGTCGAACACATGTTCAACACAGCATCGTCCGATGTTGGTCCGAACAGAAATATTGTCCAAGGTAAGCGCAAGTTTTACAAAGCAATCGAGTTTGAAGCTAATTTACAATTAATTTTGTAAATTCCCAGGCCGAGGACGTCATCGACATCGTCACCGTCACCGTCATCACATGCTGCCGCTGATGATGTTAGGTCTGTTGTTGATGGGTTCGATCCTAGTACCGATGGGCTTTCAGTTTCTCGCAGTGCTGGGCGGCAAGGCTCTGATCCTTGCGAAAATGGCTCTTATATTGTCCAGCATCCAAGGCTTGAAAAAGATAGCGACAAGCGGTGTCAATTACGGATTATACCACGTACATGACAGGAGCCATCAGGTGCTCCCCCAGGAGGAGGAGCATCCGTTTTTCGTGCCTCCGCATCCTTAGCTCCTCGCCACAAGTTTCGGAGATACGAATTATTCAAGAAGAGGCTTCAACGCAATGCGCAATGTACCCTTGTCGATAAAAGCAAGGAAAAAGCGTGAGCAGTCGGCATTACTTTCTGAAATTCTGAATTATTTATTGCGAAAAGTCCTTGAATTTTATTAATAATCACGTACAGGCGATCTCTTGTGTTTTATTTTTTCTTTCGAGATATTTTTTTACCCATCGTTGCACATTTCGCCGCAAGCTGTTCGATTACGCAAAAACATTCTCCAAATCATATTTGAGATATGACATTACACATATAGTATATAATATATTAGAATATATATTGCCGAGAACAATGTATCGCCGAGATAAATTTTTTCTAATCTGGATTTTAATAGAGTGTTAATTCTTATTAATTAAAAGCAATGACTCTATTCCGAATTTGACAAATTGGCGACCGCACGTGCGCGGGAGACCGATAACGGAGAGCGTTTCAGGTCGCTGACGTCCACGTGTATCAATTAATCCGCCATGGCAGAATTGCAAATCGGCGGTTGTATTATTGATAGACCCATAAATGCATACTATATTATTTGCAACGGTTTCCGCTTTGTGACCATCGTTTTAATAGTATTAAATTTCATCGTAAACATGAGAATCCATTCGTGAAACATACCGTTTTGCCATGACACGCGCAATCCTTGTATCGAGGATACGAACTGTCTTTTGCGCGCATTTAGGAGGAAAACTATTATTTTGAAGGAGCACACATACGGTATATCGTAATGCGTTAATCACAATGTTTGTTAACTGATCGTATTTTGAATTGTATTTCCCCTGTAGGATGGAATAGTCAAGGGGATGATTACATGTCATCGAGGATCGTCCGTCACTCGTTTGGTAAATTCGATAAAGTTATCGAATGATAAATCGCGTTATTTTATTCATCAGTGTTACATCAAGACGCGCTCTTCATGTTTAACTTCTATGGGCTAACATGCATACGCAATGTCTATGATTTACATCTAAATAGATACCGTTATATAGGATGGTTTTGATCTTTATAGAGTACTTTGGCTCCACCGCGTGCAAAAGATCTATATTGAAATATTGATCGCTATTTGTTTTTGTATTTTTATCTCTACGTATTTTACGTGTTATGTATAGAGATCCGTAATAATAAACGTGCGATTATTGGAAAAAGTTTAATTAAGCAATAAACATTCAAATTTAATTGATATAAAATTTTGTGTATCTGACGTGGCTGGCGATTATCTTTTACACTATAACTAACTTTCGATCAATCGTTAATCATTCGTTTCATACCATGGTACAAAGTGCATATATATTAATTATTTATTACATCGCTATTTATATCGTGATGCGATTATAGAAATATTTTGATTTTTTGTACATTGAGTATTTCGATTAAATATTATTATTGCTAATAACATCAAAAGTTGATGACCAATTGAACAGTTACCTATGATTTCAACGTTTAATTTAAAATTCTTCTGTCATCTGCCATTCTTAACATTCTTCTGTCTTCTGTCATTATATCAAAAGTAACAAATTTCTGACTTTAAACTATTTAAGGCTAACATATGAACCATTTACACTTATTATAAGAGATACATTTTTCTGTATCTATTGTTGTATAAAAATTTAACTTTGATATAATTAAATGAAAATTAGATAAAAATTTAACTCTGATATAATTATATAATTTTCTATTCTCTTGCTTTATATTCATGTTTAATAACATTCTGAATTCGAGAAAAAGAAAAGAAAACGAACATAATAACGCACTCTTTCTCAGCGCATTTTCATTGTAGAAAAAATCATTTGTAAAGCTTACAGGACATTACCTTGAGCCACTCGGACGACGACTCCTCGCCGCTCTCATCGATCTCAATTACTACTTTGAGATTAAAGCCGGACAAGACGTCGCGATGTCGAGACGATACATATATGTACACATATACGATGAATTTCTCCAGGTTGTGCTAATCGAGTGATCGTTTAACGTCCATCTCGCTGACAGAATGACATACACGAGTCCTGCCGGATCTCAATGTCGTGCGGCTGCAATCGTGTATTCCGATACGACGCGGGCGTCGCCGTAAACACAAATATCAAAGAATATTTAAAATGTCAACCTATTCTCTCTCTCTTTCCTGGCAATACAACATTCGTCATAGCTTTCGATGCTGACGCAGAGCGTCGCGATAACAATTTTCAATAGCTGCAATAAAATACGTCGGTAATTATTGTTCCTTTGACATTCACGTAAAATTGGATACAGAGAGATAAACCAAAAAATAAAATAAACGCGAAAAACAAATTTTTGTTATTGAATATATAAAGTTGAAAAAGAGAAAGAAACAAAGAGAGAGAATGTGTAGGTATATATGTCTTGAATTTTATTAATTCATTTTTTTCATAACAGATAATTGAGACCAAACAAATTTGATTCTTTTAATTTTTTTTTCTCGATGTTTTTTAGGATATCCAAAATTCATGAACATAAGAATAAAGCGTGTTATTTTATCGAAAAAATATCAAAGCGCTTGTGATCGTCGAGCTGTGATCGACAAGGAAAATAAAATAAAGGACACGTTTTGCAAATTGATTTTCAAAGATGCAAATAAATGATGTAAAATTCTTGATAAAAAGAAATTTTTTTCTAAAATTTACTTTTTAGAGAGAAAGAAAGAAACGCTGTAGTAAAAACATATAACAACTGTACAACCAGGTGGAATACTTTTGTCCTCCTAGATGGGACAATTATCGCGCACCATGCGCGCGCCCACGCTTCCAAATCCAACGTGTCAAGTTATTATACAGCGTAACGATAAGGTTCGGGGTTGCGCAGCCGAAGCAGGACGAAGCTGGAGGAGGCTGTGGACGAGGCGGCTATAAGAGGGACGTTGTGCGTCGCGACGCCATCAGAACACCTGCCGCGCTCGGTCCAACCCCACGATCTTGCGCTCTCCGATCTCTCGGTAGCGATTGAAAAGGCAGAGGGAGGCTGATCCAGCCGCGAGGGAGAGGGAGAGAGAGAAAAAAGTTTAGTTCTTTATTCACGTGTCATTCTTCTTGCCGATTCCGTTTCTTCCTGACCGGTGAGAGATGTTCTCCAAGTCGATTTCAGCGTCAATCCTCTTGATTATCGTCGCCGGCGCGTTTCACGTTGCGAGAGCAGCGATTGGCAATGATCACCATCAGCAACAGGTAAATATGTATTACTTGAGTATATATTTTTCTAGATTTAAATTGATATATAGTATTATTTTGAGAGAAAAAAACTTGTGTAGAATTTAAAATCTTGCATTTTATAATATGTCAAACATACACGATAATATATAATTTGAAGGAATAAATTTTTTTCTCGAGAATAAAGGTAAAAAATAAAATTTAAATGTAGGAAAATTGATGAGTTTAATCATAAAAAAAAAAAAAATACTGGGATAAAAAAACACTGCAATATTTTTCAATATCTTTATTATATGCATTTTGATTACCATCATATTTCAAAGTTTTCGTTACACATTCTCTCTCTCGAGCTAATTTCTGAATAATTAATAAAGATGACTCTGAGAACGGAATATACGAGATATATTTCCAAAACTCTATCACTATAAATAAATATATGATACTGTAATATTTCTATTAATGAGAAAATTGTCATTATCTTAAAATCATTAAAAATGTATGCATTTCTTTAATGTATGTTATAAGAAGTTATTAAGTAATAGTAATTATAATGAAAAAAATATCGCCTATACTAAAGTCATATACAAATAATTATCCTGATAAAAAATTTACTCAAAGAAGAGTTATTTTAATATATGAAATGTCTCCATTTTTCTCTCTCTCTCTCTCATAATCTCTGAGCTTAATTTTAATTACAGATTCTTTAACCAATTTTTTATAGAAAAAATTTTAAAGTAAACTATTGCGATTTATTGCAATATCTCTTACTTAACATTAAATTAGCAATCGCATATCTCTTTTAAAAAAGTAAAATGTGTTTTTTTATGTAAACACTAGTTTTGAAATTTATAAAATAAAAGTTTTTAATCTTAATTTTCTATTGAGCCTCACTTCATCGATAAAATTAAGAGTTTCTTTATCTTTTTAGCACTGTCAATCATACTTTCAGCTTTTCTTGTCATTTTCCTTTTATTAAAAGTAGATGCAATTCATTTAAGAATCATTTTAACGTAACAAACTCAATGAAGATAAAATTGCCCTTACAGCAGGCCGTCATATGACAGAATTATCGTAGCTTCCTTTCGCAACCAATAAGAGAAGCTCTTCCCTCCTTCCTTGCTCTAAGAGAATTAATTATCTAATCAGCTTCTTTTACTACATTTCTTTGTTGAAGTTTAATCAATGTAATGTGTTTATAAAGAAAGTTTTGTGGAAATATAATTATATCATAATTATGCAATAAAATAATTGTAGAAATGAATATGGTATATATAAAACAATATATTACATTTCAATAACGATAAAAAAAGAATACTAAAATATAATTGTATATATAGAATAAATTTTAATATATGTATAAATATAAAAGACTTAATAATATAATAATTGAAAAGAGATAGTTATATATCACTCTTTTCTGTGAAATTTAAAGATTAAGTTAAATTAAAAATAAATGTGACGTAAATTGTGTTATATAAAAAACGAAAGAACAGAAGAAAAGAGTTTCGAGAGCTGTGAAAGCTTTAAGAACTTTTAAATTCTACTACAAGTGATGTCATTTGCCAACTTTTAACGAGTTTTGGTTCCTCATCTTTAAACGAGTCACAAGTCACTTTTAGTTAGTTAAGGTAAATTATCTCCTTTTGCCTTCTCTTCATCACTTTTACAAAGAGATAGAGATAAATAGCATTCAGTCATCTTTAGAGAGAAAAGTTGAGCTTCTTATAATGTTCTATAATAAAATGAAAGAGAAAAACACATATATGAGAGAATATATATAAAATCTCTCTCCCTCATTTTTTTATAATTTTTATAAAAGGCGAAATCTGTATGTGTGCACACAAAGAGACAAAAGAATTCTTTAATCTACATTAATCTTTGTTAAATTAAATTCAAATTATTCAATTTTTATTAAATTTATTTAAATATTCGAGGGGCTATGCACTAGTAAGTGCGATGAACAAGTGATTTCAGATTAAAGTCGATTTCAAATGATTTTATCGATTTCATGAATACTTCAAGCAATTAGAAAACCATGTGATTTAATGTGATTTCATACGATCCAACCAGTGATTTCTGAAATCATTTCTAATTCTACCATGTGATTTCATACTGATTTCAAAAGTTCAGAGATTTCATTCTGATTTCAAGCTATTTCAATGATATTTTCGTGACTTCGATTTCAAAAGATTTTTTTCTAATTTTAACCGATTTCTCGTGATTTCGATTTTGATTTTATACCGGAGTGCTTCAATGATTTCCTGAATGAATAGCCTCTCGTAAACATTATTATAAAATTGTGCTTACTAATATTAGCTAGAGATGCAGCAATGAAATTATGTGCCTATTCTTGACATATACGACATTGTATCTTATTGTGATATCAATTTTTTACTTCATCTTTACGTATCTCTCCAAAAGCTAGAAACTTCGAAGTATTCTACATTATATTATAACGAAGCGATCTTGCCATGCCCGTATTAGCGATAATTACTTTACGCACTGCGATCGGCGAGTGCACCCATATGCAATTGCGCGCCGAGGCCATCGTTCAGACGCGATCCCTCGCCAATTATTTTCGAGACAGGTTTATATCTGGCAGGCGGGAGAATATGGTTTTCCGTATAGCGGCTTCGTATTCGCGGTGACAGTCGAGAAATAATGTTAATTGAAATAACGCGGATATTACCTCGCGCTCATACAGCATGCTAGCATGCGTGTTTGTTGCGGGGAGTGCAATTTGCGCGATTTTTGTACCAGCGCGACAAAATGATGGAGCACGAACGGAGATGCAACAACGAGATTGCGCTCGAATTTAAAGCGCTGTACGGGATATTTTATTAGTAACGCTGTTTCTCTCGTCGACGGAGATTCCTTGATAATTTGGTACCGATTCGAGATGCCTTTTGAGACACTTGCGAAATAATTTGCCATTCCTTATATTAATTTATATTAATTTATATTTATCGTGTAATGTATGAGACAGAGAATCCGGCATCGTGTAATTTGATGCCTGAAAACTAAGAGAAATGGAATAGTATTGTGAATTAAATAAAAACAAGAGAAATCCTCTGCGAATAAAATAAAATAAATAAAACAAAATATATATGATGTCTAGTTCGCTTTGGAGATTTTATCTGCACGTGCTTTGTGCATTTAACAGAAATTAATTTGCCATTTAAAGCAAATATTGGATTATATATATATATGGTCAAAAAGTTTAATATATTTGTGTTGTCAGTAATAACAGAATATGTTTGATTGCAATAGAAATAATCAAACAAACGTTATCTGGTAAATAATATTTGTCCAAAAAAATGCAATATTTTCTCATAAATGATAAAAAGCGATTAATTGCATGGTATGTTGAACGTATATAAACTTGTTTGAATGCTTTGCGCGAGGAAGAAGTAAGAAATACGAAAGGAAAGCGCATATAAATTGATCTTTGCAAACTTCAATCGTTATATTACGCAAAACTTACTGTATATCGAAATATCGAAGGGAAAATACCAAGTTTGCCCGATACGCATAATAAGTCTTTCATTTACGTACCATCCGTGAACAAGCAATTAAAATGAAATGAATCTAATGTAATTGAAATTGCTTATATAGAAAAGAGAGAATTATATGGTATATACTTTTTGAGAGAGATATTCTAAATAGGGAATCACGATCGTTAAATTAATATTGTCGTCTTATTACTCGAACATCTTGTCTCATTTCTCTTTCAACTATTCATTATTTTAGCGACATTTTGTCCGCCTCATCTTTCATTTTTTCTTTCAATGCATATAATACAAAGGCACATTATAACTTTATACATCAAAGTCTGTTTTATCTTATTCTGGGATTCTCTTTTCATGTCACGTAATAAATCAGAAATTCTACGAATATATACATTGAAATTCTTAATAATTGTTTACATGCACAAATAAAACGGAATACAAATGATAATCCATTTTTCATCGAGAAATTCAATCTCCAATTTGTTTGGCATTACTTGACGTTATACGTGGAATTTACTATTAGACAGAAGTATTATTAGATTTATTATAACTCGATTAACTGTCATGCGTCTGTTCTTGTGTAATCTAACGTCGTTTTTGTTGTAATTATGCTTTTTTCAGTTAATAAATGAAGCTGCCAATATCTTGGCTTATGAAGCGGGAGCGAAGACTTTATTCGGAATATCCCGCGAACATTATCAACCGATTACAGGTAAGAGAATAATATAATAGTAATTAACATGCATTGTTTGTAATGTGTATAAACGCAAGAAGATAATATTTTAAATAACTTGTTATTTCAATTGTATTTTGTTACATTTGAATTGTTAAGGTATAGACTATGAAAATTTAGAGAGAAGTAAAATTGTATATCAGAATAATTATTTAAAATCAATTTAGAATTTAATGATCAATGATCTTTATATTATAATTATCGTTATATCGCGCGTTTTTTTAGGTATAAACGTTTGCTTCTACGTTTAAACAAATATGCAATCGATATTTTTTTTTTCTATTATATCGTGCTATTAATGTTTGACGAACGCTATAGCGTTTGCTCGTATAATTGGAACTAGTGATAATGCATTCGCCAATGGGATAATCCGGGCTCGGAAAGATTTGCTCGGTATACATTTCGAGAGCTTACCTAAAGCCGCGTTCCTTTGTTTGATGATAGCTTATAGATTAACTATAATTACTATGATAGCTTATAAATTACGATACATATCGCAATTTATACTCGTATATAAAAGTAACTACATTTTCTATGTTTGTTTTTCATTATTTTTCACGATTGATAAAGTGCAAATAATAGATCGTGGCTGAAAGCTCGCGGAATTTTTTATAAAAATGTTTTAATATGATTCTGGATACACTTGATCGAAAAATAATTCGTGGAATAATGACTAGAATTTTTCTGCAATTTATATAAAAAACAATTGCATTTAAAAGAATCCTTTAAATGCAATCGAGCTTTTATTATTTTATTAATTCAGAGCTTACATATTTCATTTATGTATTTCTTAAGAAATTACAATTACTAAGAATTTTTTGAATTTCAACGAAATATCAACCATGATTAATTAACAATCTTCCAATTAATATATTCTATATTTACATTATATAAATTGATGACGCACACGCACTTTACTTACATGTTAATTTATGCTTATTGTTCATTAAATTATTAAACCTGGAATTAACATAATTAATCAAATCTGAATCAATTTGCTTCACTTCAAACAGAGAGATATAAATTATACACTCTATAGGTATATATTATAAGAGAAGAGAGAGAAATATTTCATTATAAATCTCTATTATAAAATTAAAAAATACATAGATTTTAGATATTATTACAATCTTTTCGTTATATAATTAAAATTTATATTTTATTATTTAACTTAAACTCTAATTCTCCATTGAAAATTTCGACATAATCGCATAATTCGTAATCCATATATAATGTATATATATTCTTAAAATACTTCTCGGTTGTGAATCGGTGTATTTTATATAAATTTTTTCCGGTTTTCATTTACGATGAGCTACTTAGAGTCATGTTAATCCGTCGTAAGACGTGTAAAAATAGTTCTACACATAAACCAAGTATTTTGGTTACAACGGAAGCACATCACACGCTTGTAAGCCTCGCTATTGAGCCGTTTGATACGGTAACTGCGTTACTGCACAAATTGTGGACCGCGTTAATGGATGGATGGCGTAGTTTCCGCAACAGTGGCCGGGCTAGTATATTTTTCCATGCATTATGTATTACCCGATAATCACATGCGATCATTGCGAATCGCATCGAAACCTACGATTAAGATCACAGTACAATTGCAAAAATAACAAAAGTTGAAATTGTATTTAATCTAAGTCAGAATTAAAATATTAATTTTATTCTGCAAATTTAATAACATCTTCTTATGTGCTTAGCGTTTAGATACATAATAATCTTTTATGAAGCTGAACACCATTATATCTTCTACGTTTTCTCTTTGATGTTCTTTGATCATATCGCTTAATCCGCAAATATTTATTATCTCTTTATCCGTAAATCCTAAAATATTACGGTATGTATTAACACACAGAACATGTATAACTGTAATAAGGAATTTATCAGCGCGTATTGTACACGTATAATTATATATGTAAAAAATTGTTTTATGCCGAAAGAAATGTTTTTCTCATTGAGTGTCTCTTATTTAATTAAATAACTATTAAGATATACATTCTTAGCTATAAAATATCATTGCGAAAGTTTTAAAAATGTTACAGACCTTGAAGATTACGCTATTTTAATTTAGATATCGCATGTTATTGTACAATAATTTATAAAACATAAGCATTATTTTGCGTCATTTTACATTATTTTATAGCTATGTAAAAGGATAGTAAAATCTTATAGTAAAAATAATTTTGCATTGTAATACAGTTCATAGTAAATGCATTGACAAATACATTGAAAAACACTTGTATTTAAGTACACTTGTATTATAAAACATTTAGAATTTAATTATTGGTGTTCTGTTACAGACTGCATGTTTGTTACTTCGGAAAGTGGACCATTCTCCTACATATCGCCATCCGACAGTGACGACGTTTGTGGAATATATTTTTTAACTGATCCAGATCGCACAATAGAGATACATTTCGACAGCTTTGACATTCCCTGCGATCATCATGGGCTCTTGGCGGTATGTAATATCATCAGTTTCTATTAAGCGTCACTTTTCAGGCCCGCAAATATTTTACTTCCAATCGAAGAGATAAAATAATGACACAGTAAATTAAATCGATTTCTAAGGTATCGAAAAGAATCATTAAACAAAAAGCTATTGTCTTTTCGTTATAGACACGATTTATTCGAGAATAACATATCATTTTAAGATTATTTTAAAACCGATAAACGTAATAATATATCTAAATTTATTACTTAGACGAATTGTTATATATAAAGAAAAGATTTATATAAAATGTTAATGAAAAAAGTAAAACACATGATATATCTAATCTAATATTTTTCTCTCTGTATATTTCTGTCAGAGTCACTAGATTATAAATTTAAAAAAGCTATAAAATCCTTGCAAATGTCACGAACAAAAGTTTTGAATTTTCTTGAGGGAGTTGAAATGAAAAAGAATATATGTCGAGAAGAAGAACTTGTAGATGTTGCTACTAGTTTGTTCCTATCCATAGTGACAATAAGCGAAACCCTTGAAAGCTATCTATACATGGAACAACGACGCCGTAAACGAATTGTCGCAGCGCATGTGCCAATTTTACGCAAAAATCGAATCGCGAAGTTTTCCCTCCCCGATTCACGCTTGTTCCCTCTTGTCGCTATTAATGGAAAACTCCTGTAGGGTAAAACTTGTGTAATTTCCACGACGGACGCGGTGCGTCATGTGTCGTGCAGAAGTCAACGTTACACAGAACAAGTGTCTAACAGCACGAAAAGTGAAGTTTTGCTCGACGCGTCTTTGCAAGATGTAATTTCTTTGCATGATTGCAACTGTATATTTCAAATTTCGATTTTTTTAATTTTTTGTTACATTTTGCAACTTTTCAATTATTTATTAAATTTATGTAATATACTTATCTCTCTCTCTCTCTCTTTTTCCTCTATAACATTTTTCTTATAAATTTTTTGTAATCATAAATATGTAACAAATAAATTTACACACTTATAGATATCGTAATACACATTAAATGCAACTTGGTAATCCAAAGAATGCGCACTTACTTTGTACGATCAACAACAATTTTATATAAATTTGCGAATTTTATGAAGCGATTAAATTTTTCATTAATTAATTGGCAGGTAGTCGATGGCTGGGAATTAAACGGCGAATTATTTCCAAACGAGGGCGACCATCCGTTACCAATAAAGGAAAGATTGACAGAGTTCTGTGGTAAGAGCAGATGGTATCGCGGTAAAAAGATCTTTACGAGTTCACAGAACGCTGTGCTCATCCAATATAGAGTACCTCTACGTGGGAGAGGCTTTGTCGTATCTGCGAGATACCCAAAAAATCCGAGACGTGAGTATAATTTAATTAATTATGACACTAGCCTGAATTTTGAAGAATCTCGCAATCGAAAAATGTTAGAGATATACATCTCGCTCGCGTACGGATATAATTTTACATTTTTAAAAAGAGCATAGAAAAATATGAGAGAAATATGAATATTTTCAGGAATTCATGAAATCAAACAATATGCTCCTATATTTGCATTTTATTCGATATTCGGATTAATTATAATTATTTTAATAATAATTTAAAAAAAGTATACATAATATGGAAATATAAAACGGCATTTTATTTACGGAATTTAGGTAAAATTAAGAAAATTAACACAAATTTGCATATTATTTTCCTTTAATTCATGATTATTATTTAATTCTACCTTGACTAACATGATCTATTTCTAAATAATTTAATTAATGAAATATTTGAACGCAACATTTCAAGTCGAAGTAATGAATGTCGGAAAATCGATGCTACCTGTTCTGAATAGTAACGTGAAGTGGCCATAATACATTAATATTGCAAATGCGTGGCTACATCGTGGTAACGTTTTAGCCCTATAATTCGATTATTCAGGCTTCACACCGTTTTAATCGAATAATACCTCGACGTAGCTAGAATCAATCCTACAGATCAAGCTTTAATAAGGAATCGTCTAATCTATGGTAATACAATAAACTAGAGAGAGATCTATAAAATGTCAGAACAGAAATATAAATAATGATAGTAGGAAGAAAAAAATAGTAGGGTGTCTTCCCCTTTTAAATAAGTAGAGAGAAGAAATGGTACACACAGAAAAAAATACCGGTACAATAAGCTCTATTTTGCTACGATCCAATTTCTTTCCACGATCAAATATTCGGGTGAAGAGACAAATGATTTGAAGTGACTAATAACTGACAGGGACGAGAATATTACGCTTGTCTCGGTCCAGTAAATGAAACAAACCCAAGTTAATTCCAACTAAAGCGAGCCGAATTTCACATTGTTACGTCTCTTATCTTTTTTTTTTTTTTTTTTTTTTTTTTTCTGCGGAAATTGAACTCACTGACGCATTACGGCGGTTTCAAAATTTCAGCTTGGAGATAGACTAGTTATCTCGTTTCTTTTCGTCGCTTGGCAGTATAAAATAAGTACTCTCTCTCTCTCTCTCTCTCTCCGTCTGCACGTATCTTTTTTCCTCATGATATAAAATTGCTCAAAGCTCATTTCGATCGTACGTTGAACTCATTAGCATTATTATTCGCAACTGCTTCTTTCTACTGTGTATTTCGTCGAATTCCATTTAATTCCCGTAATTGGAAACGAGTCTCGCGACTCTCTTTAACAAGTGGGAGCAAACACGTGACTCGCAAGATTTTTTCTTCAGCCTGCAATGTCCTGTCGGTGAGTATGACGGATCCATTCACGCTTCGCAATTACGGCAGACGGATCAACTGCACCCTAATAGCGGTGTATCCCGGTACCGTCCAAGTGATCGCGCTCGAGGTCGGCGGAACCAGCTTGCACAGCGTCGCTCGTATGACCGAAACCGGCACTCTGCGCAAAGTATGTCGTTCTTCTTCTCGATATACATTGTATTGTAATACTAATTTTTTTTTATTTTCAGTGCATTCCGCAGGACCAAGTGCAGATCGGAGGCAGCCATGACTTGGACACAACAAAGCTCGACGTAATCGACTCCATCTGCGGCATCGATTCCAAACCGAGTAAGGAACATTTCACACTCGTGGAATTGTAATTGAAAGCATCCTGGAAAAGAACCGATATCAAGTTCATAAATTTTCATTGTCATTTTTGCGATTTGTTAATATTTATTATTGAGAATATACTACATTAATAATTAAGTATTTAATTAAGTAATAATTAAATACTTAATTATTAATGTAGTATATACTCAATAATAAATATTAATAATTAAGTAATTAATTATTAAGTATTTAATTAAATAATTAAGTATTTTATCAAGTATTTTATAATTTTTTTTGCAGATATTAAAGAGCCTGTGCCGTACGATGTGACAGTCGTACGATTAATATCGAGCGGTTACTGCGATAATTCGGTGACAGTGGCAATAAGATCAATGATAGACAACGATATGCTGGAGGCCGCTTCTGGTCTTTAAAACGACCGCATCGTATAATTTCATCTCGTTCCGCCGCATTTGCTATGTATCTATTCTTGACGTTTATCTTTGAACGAACAGGCACAACACTAACATCGGGAGGGATTGTTGCATAGAAAGTATCCCGTCATTGTAGTTTAGCTTAATACTGATCGTATATTTGTGTTGCATGTTAAATGGGGATGTCGCATACGTACGAGTGAGAGGAGACGAGAGTTCTATCTAAGACTGATTATTCTAATTACTCTTTTTCGTATCCTTCTACCGAACAATTTCACTTACTTCATAAACGAGTCTCTTACTTCTATACAGCTGTAAAAGTAAAAAGATTTATCAGATAATTTCTCGGATAATTTTCGACTCAAGCGACGCTTATTTTAATAGGAAAGTGAAAGATATATGATAAGTGCAGAGTAAACATTTATTTGAAATGTTTTCGTAATGGTACTGCATCAATTGCGATAAGTGTGATATCAGAATAATTTTTGATGATAAAATTAATTCAATCTTAATATATGTTATCTAAATAAAAGTACTAAAGACTTTTTAAACATTGCTCAATAATTATTATTTTTATCAAAAATAATTGAAATAATTTATTGAATATTTTATATCATCGAAAAAATACTCAATTTCCAGTATAATATTTATCGTATCGCTCTTTCTTTTCTCATTGATCCTACTTTATTTTACTAACTATAGCTTTCTCTTTATCATACTTTCTTATAAATAGTATAATAATATCATATTAAATATTATATACATACAAATTTCGCATAAATATCAAATGTTTGTGAAAAATAGCATTTTATTCATTTTATAATATACATTATAATATTTTACTTTAATATTATAATATTAAAATTATAACTGCATTATAGCTAAAATAAATATTTGTGTTGAATAAATTGTGTTGAATCGCACACGAATATGTAACGGTAAATAGCTTATAATATATATGTGTTCGTATCTATTTAAGTTATAATAAATATAAGCATAAATAAATGTGTATATTATTTAATAGATATTAATGTTCTTAGTTAAAAAATTATGTATAATAGCGGCTTTCACCATCGAAAAAATAAACTTGTGTTAATTGATAAAGTTTGTCAATCATTGAATAATTTTAATCCGAATAAAATAGAAAAACAAGATGAAAATTGTGCAAATTTGAAACTTGCACATTGCTCATCATTTATTTCACTCACAAAGCTTAAGCTCCTTAAAAGCAAGCGGATTTTTCAATTTTGGCTTCCTTATAGAGGAAGATATCTTTTAAAATTTGCGAAAGTTATAGCGTGCAGATATTTCTCAAAAAATTCAAACCATCCTTTAATGATATTCTATTCATTTTAAAAAATTTAGCTCGATATCTCAAAAATTACGGAAGTTAGAGGTTATACAATATACATTCCGTACATACATACATACATATGGACATTTTTTTTAAATATAATTTTTCGACGTTTTGGAACATTCTAAATACATTGCCATTTGCCATAGAAAACTGGAAAAAAATTTGTCACCAAAACAAAATTTCATCCTCTATGAGAAAGCGAAAAGTGTAATATAATTTATCTAAATCATAACTTATATCTTTAAATAAAAAATATCTTATTTAGAGAAAATCTTGCCATTAACTTCAATGTGGTAAAATTTTTCACGTTTCCGCCTTAGGGAAAAAATTACATGATCGAAAGTTAGGTTCAAGCGATTAGACACTCTAGTTAAGAATATTTTTGTCCCTAGGAAATAAATCTTCCTATTGGATATCAGATATTATTTGCCATATGACAAGTTGTCGGATATTGGCTGATTGGCTACTATTTCAAGAAACTTTTGAAATATTCTAGAAATTCTCTATTTAATAGCCAATGGACGTCATACTCATCATACGACAGAAGTAATGTCAGTCCACGAATATTCCGTAATGACGGACAAAGAGCAGAACATGGCAACATATTTGTAATATAAATTGTTCTTAATCTCTTTCATTCTTATGAAAGAATCGAGTAGGTGCGAGCGGAGTATATCTTATCTTGCTGAGTGAATAGCTGTTGAAAAACTGTTGAAAAGCTATTTAAACATGAATTACAATCATTCGAACGCACGTCGAGGTGAGTGTAACCTACGAATGACAGATGTAAACTTAAGTTAAATTTATATTTCTGTTTTTAGTACAAGATATTTATACTTACCGATATATAATTTTCAATTTTGTTCTACTATTATACTTCTCGTTATACTATATAGCGTTCTTCACCTCAAAATTCTTATCTTATATACCTTATACGAATATAATGAGAAAACATGATTATATGGATTATGTGCTTTTTCATAAATAATATTAACAATGGAATATATATATTACATTTTATTGTAATATTTATTACTGTTATTTAAATAATAACGATTACAAAAATAGTTAATTTTATTATCCTTATATTTGTTTTATGTAAAAATTAATTGTGATTTGACAGGAAAGCCAAAGAGATTATTAGATCCTTCAGCTGGTTTACCTGCACCAACTCCTCCAATGTCGCAGAGCCCGTATATGTATAACCAACAGGTAAATTTTATAAAATGCATGTGATTTATATTTCACATATGATATATATACCATACACCACACATTGAATTTTCAATTAATTTGTTGTGCTTTTAATTTTAGGTGCCTGTGAATAATGGTGCAATGCCAGAATATGGCTTTAATGTTTCTGGACAGGCACCATCACCATATGGATTTAATCCGCAAATGTCAAATTATCCACTCGATAATACTCAAAGTGCGGAATTTGCAAGTCCACAATTTGCGACGCAATTATTGGCTCAACCAGTGGTTGCAGACATGGCAGTACAGTATGGAAATGCATTAGTTGGTACTGGGAAACAGCATTTTGAAAAATATGTGCCAGTTACAGCATTGAAATATTACTTTGCTGTAAACACAGATTATGTCTTCGCAAAGTTAATGCTGTTGTTCTTCCCATTTACACATAAGGTAAATTTCCTTTAGGATACTTATGGAGGAGACAAATATATTGTAGTTAAGAGACATTGCATTTTAATAGTTTTATTATTATCTCTATCTTATATGAAAATATATCTACGTAAAATTTACATGTTATAAAAACAAAAAGTGTCTCATCAAGGTGCCAATTGTGTTAACCAAATTAAATAATTCTTATAGGACTGGTCTGTGAAATACGAGCAAGACGTACCGTTGCAACCACGATATGAGAAAAATGCACCAGATATGTATATTCCTACAATGGCGTTTTTCACGTATGTTGCTACAGCGGGATTAGTTTTGGGTATGCACGAACGTTTCAGTCACGAGCAATTAGGTATCTTGGCTAGCACCGCTCTAGGTTGGGGTTTGATTGAATTGCTCGTTCATACTATAAGCCTGTATGTGATGAATCTTCAAACGAGTCTAACAACATTAGACTTGTTGGCGTATTGCGGTTACAAATATGTTGGTATTAACGTAGCCTTAATGATATCGTTGTTATTTCGAAAATTTGGCTATTACGCGGTGCTACTATATTTTAGCATTTCTCTAGCTGTCTTTCTGATGCGATCGTTAAAGTTAAGAGTCATTCCGCAAGGCCATAATTCGTATACAGCCTCTGGAAATAAGAGGCGACTTTACTTTATACTATTCTTAGCTGGTATACAACCCATTCTGATGTGGTGGCTGTCATATCATTTAATTTAAATGGCACACACACGCATGTGCAAGAAATTTATAAGACACGCTGTGAGGGGGAGGAAAAAAGTGTATATTTATTATTTGGTTACTAACATCTGTACATTTTTTGTAATAAAATTCGGTATGAATATAGAACACCATGCATGTTATTAAAAAATTATGGGGAAAAAAAAGAGATTTGGCAGTAAGATATATCTGTAAGCATTTGATATGTATAGATAAACACGCGTCAAATTAAAAAATAAATCTTATTATGTAATTGGAATTAATTAATTATAGTTTTAATTTTTTTTTTACTTAATGGTCATGATGCACAAATATATCTAGATAAGAAGCTCAAGTCTCGAATGCGCCCGACTTTCTTTCGGACATGTATATTCTGGAATTAATCGAAGTTCCTAAAAAATAAATTTTCTCATTGGATTTATATTTGGATTGCATTTTGATTATATTTCGATAGAGAGGTGGACTCTCATCCTCTCTCTCTCTCTCTCTCTTTCTCTCTCTCTCTCTCTCTCTGTCTCTGTCTCTGCTGACGCTCTATTCGATATCCGACTGTTCGCACTGTCTTCGGACAAATTTGGAAGAAAATGGACAGCTGTTCCACTTTCTTACCTTCTGCGATGCGAATGAGCTTTATTTATATTGTAAGATCAAAACCAAGTTTTTATCGATTAATTTAATTTTACGTACAATTTGTTTTCGAATCTTTTGCACATGAAAAATATTTATTTAGATTTCAAATTGCCAATCGCAGTTCTGAATCACGATTATTATGATGGTTAATGACATATACACATGTTTCTACGGAGATACGCAAGCGGAAAACAATCAAATTCCACGCTTTTTATTATTATTGTCACGTACGCATTTGCGAGAGTGCGAGAGTCGCGCGGTGGAGATTCGAGCTATTGATCGGCAATGGCGGTAGGCGGTAGTACGTAGTACACGTGAAAACGCGAGCGCAAGTGTATCGTGTATTGAAGTGGGAATTTGAATCCGACGATCAATCGCGCGCGCAAGGCCCGCACGATCACTACGGTGTAGGTGTACCCCTCGCGAAGTCGCGGAAATCGTACGCGCGTGGTCAGCCAACGCAACGGGATCGTGCAAGGTTCGCGATGTGAAAAGATGATAATGAAGAGAGTATGTATTTTGTGCGTGTCAATGTTTGTGAAATCAAGTGTAATATATCGTCTATCATCGCATATACCATTATGTCTGCGTCCGCGTGTGTAACGTCAGTCGTCGTGTATTCGCGTGACATGTTGCAGATCAATATGTAGCTCGAGCGGAAAAAAAAAACGGAGGAACACGGGGATATTTAATGCGGGAGAGACAGACGCGGGGGGGACGCGATGCGTCTGCATATAATGAATTGCATAACCGTAATTTCGCGTCAGGGTCGGGTCAGGGTCGTTCTTGTTTATTTATTTCTTGCAAAAATTGTCGCGCGGAGGTTGGTATCCCTGGGCTGTCTCTCTCTTTCCTGTGTATATATTCGTTATATGTACATGTGTATGTACTCATACTCGCGCTACAATGTGTTTACATTGTAACTCGGGAAACACTGTTACCTTATAAGGGCGAACTGAGTATATATGCAGTATGAAGCGTCACCTCTTGATTCGCGCGGTAATGTCTGTCCTCTCCGTCGTCTGATGCCTTGGGATTTTTTTAAATTATTTTTCAACGATATTCATTTAGGTTAGCTTGTCAATGCTGACAATGTTTACATACTTGATCGCTCCGATATCATTCGTGCGATAAAACGAACGCTTCCCAATTGTATATATTTGTGTATATATTTGTAAATTTCGCAAGTCTCTCTTTTTGTTTTAATTCATGACTTTCTAATTTTTCAGGTATCAGAAAAAGACAATGAAGCCAAACAGACCTTTGTCAAACAAGAGTCTATAAATTTTGGATACGATGCTTCCTCGTATGCCAATTATACTTCATCGTCGTCCTCTCCTTCCACTCAACCTTTACCAGGTCAACCGCCCTTGCCACCTATGCCACCTCCACCCAGTGGAGTTCCACCTCCGCCTCATGTATTTGGACCAGTGCCTTCCCAAGTGGCTCCCATTCAAGCATGGGCACATCCGCATGCTCCATGGCAATGGATAACACCACAAACGTCTCCTTTACCACCACCAACTCCGCGTGAAATTACTAATACTTTTCAAAGAGAAATGCCTCTAAGAGGTAACTATGTACGTCGTGAACGGTTTACTCACAATAGAAGCAATATGTATGTTCAGAGGAATAACTTTCATCGTAAAAATAGAAGGTTGGCGCGATTCGGACAGTCGCAGGGTCAATTCGATCAGGCCGCATACTTTGGGGCGACACTGACAGGTAGTCTTGGCTTAGAATGGCAGAGAAATAATTACACCGCGACAGCAAATGACGCTATAATAAACCACATAACTGTACCTCTACCTAATCATCCTATACCTCCCATTCCACCAGGAATTGTGACCAACAGACATAGCGAAGAAACAGAGGATCGAGATGTGAAAACTGTACGGTGATTATGCTTTAAGTACTGCATAAATTTTGAAGGTAATACGATGAAATTTTTCAGAAGGAAGTTGTAGTAAAGAAGAATAAACCAAGGAAACCAATGTCTCAAAGTTATCCCAGTAGACCATGGAACAGAGAGGACGCAGAAAGAGCCTTGAAGACTGAAAACGAATATAACAAGAAAAATAAAATTAATGCACAGAGCTTAATAATTAAGTTTCCTGACCCAGATTTAAATAAAGACATTGTTAGATTATTTCATCCTGGTATACAAAACATACATTTTCAAAGTCCAAGCGGGCCGAGATACTGTTTCATCCAGATGGCAGAGAATGTGAATATCGACGAAGCTATAAAAGATTTGGAGAAAATTCAGTTTGGTGTAGGCAATCTGAAAGTCGAGAGAAAGTCGTTAAGAGACGAGGATAATCCGATGCCTGAAGAGATAGATCCCTATACTTTATATATAGGAAATTTGCCCGAATCTGTTAATGTAAACGAGGTTAAAAGCAAATTTCCAACAGCACGAGTAGATGTAGGATATGCGCAGAAGATGAGGAATACTCGGTTAGTTATGAGATACATTTCTGTATTATATATAAATATATATATTGTTTATTCATATAGTCGATATGATAGGATTATTATTTTTTTCGATTTTATGCTTACAATACTTCTGCATCTTGTTACAGATATGCTTTTATAAGATATAATAGCGTAGATGAAGCAATAACAGCTTATAAACAGGCGCATGATTTGATGTGGGACACAAGGAGTATTATTGTTAGATTTAGACGGCAGCGAGGTAACGCTTGTCTTCCTGGAGAACCTAAGCCTAATGTTAAGAAAGTTAAAGAAGAATCAAGTAATGCTGCGCAAGTGAAAAAGGAACAAAGTGCAAATCATGTTGAATTGAAGCCTAACGTCAAGAAACTGAAGGATGAAGGGAACAATGCCAATCAAATGAAGAAAGATGATAAGATTAATCACGCGGATAAATCGTTGACGAATCAAGATGCAAATAACGTTGAAGCGCGACTGCAAGACAATTCCAATAAAGCACAAAATAAACCAACCTTGCAAGTTCAGGAACAAAACACAAACTCTCATTCCTCTGCATTACCGACTTTTATTACGTCGGCTAAAACAGCACAAGAACAACAACAGCAACCCTGGGTAATAGATATAAAATCAAATAATAAAATAGATATAAAATCAATGTTATTAAATTGTGTTATATATATTGTGTTATATATATTGCAATTAAATCAATTCGTATACTATTTTTTTATAAAAAACGATTTAATAATGTTTCCTTTGTATAGACGTCGCAACCTCTTCAGATACCTTCAGCATCTGAAGCTCCACCACCAAGCAGTCCAACCGAGACAGATGCTGTCGAAGAAACGATGATGCTTAGTGAGATCAAAGATGCTAGTGAGATCAAAGAGGAACCTCTAGAATATGAAGAAATGGACTGTAGTATGCAATATGTATCGTGTAATATGCAATTGGATGATGACGATGACGATGACAATGACGACGAGGAGCCGAATAACACTGACGATGATGAGGGTGATAATGAGGAAGACTTTGAAGACGAGGATATCGATGATGATGGAAATATAATGTTCAGCGATAAGCCATCGGAAACATTACAAGATAATGAAGATGATGAAGATGAATCAACCGATGTAAGTATAAGGGTGATCAATTATTTCTATTAATTAGAGATTTACATATTAAGATCGATTTACTAGTTGGTCAATATAATTCTTTACTCAGAACACAAGAATTTGATATGCCGTCTTATTTCAGCACCTCGATCAAATGTTCAGCGAACTGGAGAATATGACAGGCGATATAGGTTTTTTGGAGCATTGAATAATATATCGTTTTAATGCTCGTGTATCATGCTGACCCGATTTTTATGAAGATTAATTTCATATGTAATATGTAAATATCAGTAGTTACGTAATATAAACAAATGAGACTGCATGTATTTAAATACGGTAGTATAAGCAATTGCAGAGTCGTGTTTAAGCATTTTGTAATTATCATTTTTTTTCCAATGATTTTCAATGAACTATATTCAAGCTTAAGTGCGAAATTATGTAAGCTATTGTATTATTAAAATTATTATTTTGTGTATTCTCTCTGTAGTAATTAATCTATACGTCATTATATTCAATAGCCCAATTTAGTGAATAGTGAAAAAGAGCTACAAATACATCAATACTGCATTTTCTACGTATCCATAATTGCCAATAATATACAATGTCAATTATAACTAAAAAAACTACGAGCTTGCCGAATTGCAGAAATATAGTATTTAATATTTTACAAATGATGATTCTTTTTATGTATATATATATATATATATATATATATATATTCGCGTCTCATATATTCTTATAATTTTATATTATTTTTCTTGAAGTACTTGCGGATCCCATTATCGCTCGCAATTTTTTTTATTAAACAAGAGTTATATATATATATATAAAATCATAATGTGAAAAACTTGTTTCTTCTGTTGTATATAATAGCATATTATATGCATTGCGATGACGTTTGAATACCGGATGTGGACATCTTTAGTAATTCAAGAATGCCATCTATTTCCGTTTTAACTGACGAGAAAAGGCGGGTAATTGTCTTCCAAAGCCGTGAGAATGCCTGTTGCTTTGTGTTGCTTTAGTTGATTCATTTTACAAGAGCCGCATACGATTTTTCTACATTTTTTCTGCTCAAAGCTCGAGTATACGGTATCTATCAAGCAGAAACAAACGGCAGTATGTTTGAGGCACGTCTGGTACAGAGCGCGATCCTGAAGAAGGTGTTGGACGCGGTAAAGGATCTTTTAACAGAAGCGACGTTCGAATGCTCAGACTCGGGGATTCAGCTCCAGGCGATGGACAACGCTCACGTTTCCCTGGTCTCGTTGAATCTCAGGAGCGATGGCTTCGACAAGTATCGTTGCGACCGGAATTTATCGATGGGCATGAGCATCAATTGGTGAGTCGAATTTCGACAATTTTTAAGGTTATAATGCGAGGAATCTTCTTAAAGAAAAAAAATAGAATTACTAAGGATGGAGTACTTTCCTTTCTTTTGGCTGTCTCTCTATATTTTAGACACTTTAAAATGAACTAAATACGTACATACAACAGATTCGAGACGAAAGAAAGAAAAAGGACTGCGGAGGGAGTGTAATTTAAAAAAATGCTTTTTCAGTATGTCAAAGATCCTACGATGCGCTGGTGTGGAAGATACAGTGACCCTCAGGGCGTGGGATAATCCCGAATCTATCGTTTTTATATTCGAATCCCCGAACAAAGACAAACTCGCCGAATATGAAATGAAGCTAATCAATATGGATCAGGAGCATCTCGGCATT
>NW_021851167.1:277048-277498 GCF_003651465.1 Formica exsecta
CATTCCTGTGAGATATATAATAATAAGATGATATTAAAAATACATGGTTTTCTTTATACATAATACTTTATTATTTAATTGTTTTTTAGGAAACCTCTTATTCGTGTGTTGTTAAAATGCCATCTGCAGAATTTACACGCATATGCAGAGATTTGAGTCAATTTGGAGAATCTATAACTTTTGCCTGTACCAAGGAAGGTATAAAATTCAGCGCATCTGGTGACTATGGCTCAGGTAAATATTTTTTATATGTACATTTTATAAATAGATGTGTGCTGCAGATAATGTTATAATATATGATACAATATATCATATATACAATTTGTGTTTTATTTACATCATTAAAGTAAGATTAGAGAGTATATATATATATATATATATACTCTGTCGTTATGTATAGGTAAAGTACATGGAAAGTTTCAACATTAGAGAAAATGTTGATAACACAGT
>NW_021851167.1:277574-291955 GCF_003651465.1 Formica exsecta
CTGTGTTATCAATATTTTCCCTAATGTTGAAACTTTCCATGTACTTTACCTATACATAACGACAGATTAAAGTTGATTGCAGGAATTGATTTCAATTTATAACATTGTTGACTGAAAACATATTTGAAATGCGTATCTTTCTATTTGTTTGAGAGCAAAAATTATACTTGTTTATATTTTATTCTTATTACGAATATTTTTATTATTAGATATTTGATTATCGAAATATTGTGTTTGTGTGTGTGTGTATATATAAAAAATGAAACTGTATAGAATAAGTTTTGTAAATACATTTATACAGAGAGATACTCAAGACTAAAGTTAAAAATTTTGTTGATAATGTTTATAATTGTGACACAGATGTTGCATCTCATAAATAGTCTTACTTCTTTTATATTTTAAACTAAAAGATACAGAGATCATGATAAATAAAGTTCAAATTTTTAATGATTTGAACTGAACTTTATCATGTGAACATAACTATGATTCATAAAAGCTATTGAGATTGGTTGAGAGAGATATTATTGATAAAAAAATAATGTTAGTTCTCTATTCTTGAATAGTTTTCTGTCAGAATCACTGTTATATTCTCACAATAGAATTAAGTTTAAACCATTATTAAATTTTATTTATATTATGACCTAACTTATACATGTTTCTTTTTTCTATTTTTTTGCAGCCAATATCAAATTAGCACAAACTGCAGATGCTGATAAAGAAGAGGAAGCAGTAATAGTTAACATGCAGGAACCAGTAAAGTTAACATTTTCTTGTCGTTATTTAAACAGTTTTGTGAAGGCTGGTCCTCTTTGCAATCAAGTTCAACTGTCTATGTCCGATGATGTGCCTTTAGTATGCGAATATAAAATTGGTGATATTGGACACATCAGGTATTACCTGGCGCCCAAGATCGACGATGAGGAGGAAAATTAAAATAAGAAATAAAATTCGTATACATTGAACTATAATTATCAGTACCGTATTAAGTTACTTATTGCTTTGGAAAATGTGTCCTAGTAATTTTCTTACATACTTATCATATTTATTTCAATAGAAAAAGATTAATCGGCTTGACACGTTAATTCTAATAAAGGGACAATACCATACATATATTTTAATAATGGAGAGAAAATTAAATATTCTGTTATTAATATTGAGGTACAAGTAACGCAAAGTTAGAAGTACTTTTAAGGTAATATATTATTTGAATTTTACATTTAAAAGTTATTTGGCTTGTCACAGTGCTAGCGTAATGCAGAATTGACACTAAAATTCATAGTAGAGTGACACAATAATGATTAATATAGCAAAATGGTGTCATCTTCTTAATCAATATTCACATTGTTACTGTTCCAGAAACTGTGACAGTATTTTGATAATATCGCATTGTTTTTTTTTCTTTTTATATGTAAGAAGAACTCAATATATCTCCAAAAAATTTGATAAATTTTAAATATTATATGTTTTATATTCTTATATATCCTAGCCTAGATCGAAATTCCAAGTTTTGCTTAATCTTATTTCTTATACGTTTGTGTGTATAAGCTATTTTAATATAAAAATACATAATTAACTTACGAGCTGAGGGAATAAAAGGGCTATCATGGATGGAATAGCCTAGAAGTATAGTTAAATCTTACATAATTTGGATTTCTCGTATAATTACTCTAAATAATTAAATTAATGATTAATTGTTAAATATCGATTTATACTATAGAATTATTTTACACGCAAGCACTCCTCGATCGACAGATCTTTATAAGTAGTAAAATCATTCAGCACACATTTATTCTTCTTGTACTTAAACAAAAAAAGTTTCTTTTTAAATAAATAACTTTTTTATGCGTGCACTACATTAGAGGAAAAGAAGAGCAACAGTTAAAAACACAACAAAATGAGAGTTTTGGCAATATTAATCAGCCTCTTTGGTATTAAAGCCCTGATATTGCTTTCTTGTTTAACATTTTAACTCAATCAAAAATTATTTAACGAGAGAGGAGTTCTATTATATATTTTTTATACACGATTAAAAAGAAGATTATTATATTATAAAGAACGCGATAATTCTACCCTTTTTAGAAAAAATAGTTTGTATTATAGATTTCTCTCCAATATGCATTGGGAATTTTTAAAATGCGCTCAGTTATGCTTTTTCAGTGGAGATTACAACACAGATCTCGACTCTACTAGTTCCTTGTCACATCACGCTCCGATTTGGCATCCTTTTATATGTTATATAGATACGCGTTCAGTCTAGGTAGACATAATATTGAACATAGATAAGATGCTGTATAGTTTCTCCACGACTGAGACGCCATGCAAAACAGAAATATATATATTTATATATATATATATATATATATATGTATATGTTTCGGAAAGGAATGTAAAGGGCCTTTAAGCGTTCGTGCTACCATTACTCCCGTATAAGCTGGGATGTACGTATTTGTCATGCAAAGTTCTTAAATGCCTCAATAGATTGCTCTTTACATTGAAGCCTTTTTTGCAGTAGGAACAGAGGAAAGGCTTTTCGCCCGTATGCGTTCGCTGGTGGATGACCATCGAGGCATGGCTCGGGAATTCCTTTTGACATATGTTACATAATTTTTGATGATTGTGCACCCTCTTCGGCTTAGGGGGTGCCGAATTGTTCATCAAGGCCAGCTGCTCCTCCGTGTGCTCCGTCTGTATGTGACGTACCCATTCCTGCGGCGTAGAATACATGTTGCCGCATAGATCGCATTTCAGAGGTGGGAAGTCCTTGCTGTCATCGTTCACGTCGTCCTGAAATCGTCACGTTTCACAAAATTTCTGTGATATTATTATATCTATGCGAATCACATCACGTTTAAGGAAATCGAAATACCTTTCGTTTCTTTCTTCGATTTTCAGTCATGTCAGCGTGCGTGAATTCTATATGTCTCACCCAGTCTGACGGTCTGTTAAACGTTTGACTACACATATCGCACGTCAATGGTGTATATTCCTCTTCTTCCATATCTCCGTCTTCGTCCGCGCTATGCACAATCTCCTGCAAAGGGAATAATAGGAATTGTTATTGTTTCTCGTCTCTTCGTTATAAAAAGAGTAAGTAATTTAGTAGTTTTATTTTAACTCACTGGTTTGATATCGATTTCGTGGTCTATCGTAAGTGATTCCGACGGATCGATCGTCTCTTCCCAATCAATCGGCTCATCCTTCACTAACAGTTCCAGATTTAGCTCCGTCTAAAAAAAAAAAAAGAAAAACAAGAAGAACGTTAGATTTTCTATGAACGTCTTTTTTATTATATTATTACAACCAAATCTATAAAAAAAATGCTGCCTCACGTTTTCGCCACCTTCGCTCTTCGACTTATTCGATTCGACATCGCTGTTAACGGTCTTCTTTTTCTTGCTGTTCGTCTCGAGATTCTCCTTGTTTTTATTTTGCTCATTATTTTTATTTTCCTCTAAAACCTTTTTGGCGTCGGATTCGTTGGTCTTTTCTTCGATGATCTTCTCTGTGCTCTTCCTCTCGACCGGCTTCGAGGGTTGTACATTATTTTGGCATGCCGTAGCCTGTTGCGCGTTCTCGACTATTTTCTCGGTGGTCGGTTGTACCAATTTGATCTTCTGTATCTGCCCGGTCAGCTGCGACGATTCCCGCTTGTCGCGTTCGATTTTCTGATTGTTCGACTGTATGTTTTCTTTCTTGCTGCTACCGGTGTTCGATCTCCATAATCCACGCACACGCAATATATCGCCGGCTTTCAAGACTCCTTCCAGCTGATCATTCGTTACAGTGGCTTCGCCGCTATACATGTACTGTATCAAGATTTTTAGCGTACGGTATCCAATCTCTGTAGGCAGTACCTGAAAAGTACAGAATGATATCATCGATTTTGTAACGAGTAAGAAAAATGACGCGGTAAAAGATCCGATAAATTTTCATTATACCAACCACGATTATCGGAGCATTGGTGTTCGCGCCGAAGTGACACGTCTGGAAAATGTGACTTAGGTACGACGAGCAGGCCGCAAGGACGAACCGATGAGCCGCCACGTGTCGGCCGCAGGACGTGGCAAGTAGAACATCCGCAAAGGACTCCGAATGAAGCAGCGTCGCGACGGAGCTATGCAGATGCGCTCCGTAGCTGTGCCACTTGAGCTGATAATTCTCCGAAGCGGCGATTGCCATCTTTTCTATATTAGACAAAAGCGCGATCTCGGATTAGATAGGTGTGAAAATACAAGAAGATAACATTGCCATTCGATATCGCGTATTTAGCGCTAAATGCAAATTCCTCCAATTAATTTATCTAATCGATACAATTTTGATATAGAATAAAAATCGGAGAAATGACGTATATATGTACAATTGCAGAGAACTGTAATGCGTTTATGAGCCTGTTGCGTGGCGATGTAATCTCTTATTGATAAACCGATCAAATTATATTATTTGGCAGGATATGGCATCACATGGAATCTGTTTTTCGTCAGCATCTTGCGTATTGTTATCTATATCGATCTATCGTCGCGATTAAACAACTCCGGATGATTATCTGCAAAGGCGGTTTAGAAAGAGAGGCTACGTCGCCATGATCCCTCACGTCCGATCTCGCAAGCGAAGAGCGTCACGTCACGATCTAGCGAATGATCCTTCGCCGCGTGATCCACGAAGATAAAAAACTTCCTGTCACCTTCTATCTTCACGTTATCTTTCCACTGCGACTATATCGCAGTAATCGCGTAAACTTGACGTCGGCACACTCGTGCTACTTCAAAATTGTACAAATCGTTTGAAAAATCGATACAAAGAGATATGACAAATACTTTCTCGAGAACGACTACAATATTATTCGAGGTGGTGAGATCGTTTAAATCCTTCACTCACGACTCGAGCGGAACTGTCGAGTTGTCTCCTTGATCACGTTTGCGACGATCTCGTCGTCGTCGTCGTCGCCGCCCGTATACAGATCAATGCAGGCCGATAAGTCGCGCAACGTGATAAACTCGCGCGCGGTGTCACTCTCGCTACCGCGAGATTATTCCCCGATCTCCATACCTCGCCGCGCGTTAATCGAATTTGCAAACTCAATCAGGATGCGCAGGCATCGGGGTTGACCGCCCTGTCCTTTACCGCGAATCCGGCGATCCGACACGACACCCTTCATTCGCACCCTCTCGATACCGAGGTCGGGGGTCGCGTGTTTATTACGTCGCGTGTACGTGTATATATATATATATATATGCGGATTACACCGGAAACACTCCGTCGCGCGTCTTGACACCGAGGAAGAACCGCATTGATATTATCGCTCGCTCGTGAATCATCCACGGGGAGAAGAGCGCGAGAGAATGCGTCGCGACGAGCCCTCGATCGCTTTTCCCCTCTCTCTCTCTCTTTCTCTTTCTCTCTCTCTCTCTCTCTCTCTCTCTCTCTCTCTCTCTTGTTCTGGCCAGACGTCTCGTTTTTGCCGTTGAATCGCGATTTACCTGAAAACATCGGCGCACACTGGTAATGATTGGCAGGATTCACTCCGACGTGATCTACTTGAACGCGCGATTTACACGCGACGATAAATCAATCCGTGAACAAGACGTAGGACCAGGACGTCGACGAAGACGAGCACTGCGTGCACGAGCGCGGCGTATCTCGCGCGCGTCGTCGGTGTTTTGAAAGGCGCTTGGCGCGGACAGGACGGGGCACGGGGCAGATACGAGCATCGAACGAACCGCCGCGTAGGGGCCTAAAAATCGATATTTCGGTCTTTGCTCCATCCTCTCCGCGCGCCGTGTACGGTGCGGTGCGGTGCGGTGCGGTGCGGTGCGGCACGGCGCGGCCGTGGCTCGCCGGCTTTCGCCGGCTAGAGAGGTAGAGGTAGAGGGTAGGGTATGCCCCCCTGTTCATCATCGATTTTCCCGGCTACCAATCGCACGCATCCATTTATCGCATCGATCGCCCGAGCTGATTTCAGCGTTTGCGTCCGTACGTCCATCCGCCCGCTCGCTCCACGACGATTCATGCACCCTCCCGACGATTCCCTCTCTCCTCTCCCCGAACCGCCAGTTCCCTACCTCTCTTCCTATCCTCCCCACACCCGCCGGGATACCCTTCTCGCGACCCTACCCCTTCGTCGAGGCGACCCTCGCCGCCGCCGCCGCTTCGGTTCTCTGTATCTTCGATCGTAGATACGACTCGACTCGAGAGACCCGTCGAGGGTCGCGTCGAGAGGGAGGCCGACTTTGCGGACGCTGCGATCCGATGCGATCGCGTCCGCCGACTTCTTGATATGCCTGTTGATATCCCGCTACGTCGACCGGCGGTTTCCTTATTCGAAAGCTCTTCTTCTGTAGAAGGAGAACGTAGAGGATTTTCGGAGCGGCGAAATGTCGCGAGGTATCGATCACCTGCCGCTCGATGATCTATCCTGTCCAGACGAAGGATCGGAAGGCGCTTTCTTTCTCCCGTTTGTGAGTTTGTACACGGGACGTCTAGAAGATTTCATCAAGAAAATTAGTCGTTTTCTCATTATGACATTTGCCGCGTCTCTTTGATTGATTTTTCAAACGGTTTATAATATTCTTATAGTAAGCTCTAACGCAAAATTTGCACGCGCATTGATATATATGTGGTAAAAGCGATAAAGCACATTACAAAATTGGTAATGTTAATTTAGTTATCAAAGAGCGCGTTTTTACGTCGCTGAATAATGATGCCGGCAATATCCACCATAGTCGAGTTTGAATAATTTTTTTTTTTTTTTTTTGCAGATTTGACTTTACTTTATATACATAATAATAACCTTAATATACCTACGTGTTTGTGATGGAATCAACAATTACACTCTTATGTCACTCTAATGTCACGCGACAACGCGCCGAGGGATCTATGGATCCTTTCGGGCTTTGTCATTCCGACAACTTCGTGGAGATTGAACGCGATCGAAGATGTCATTCGTGCCCGAAGATGGCGCCGGTAGTGGGATTGTTCGATTTTCAGGATTTCCTCGGTCACATGCACACGTAATGCTACGTGTATGTGTGTGTGTGCGTGCGTGTGCCGTGCGCGGCGACGTACCGCATTGCGTCGACGACCCATTTTGCAACGGGGGCGATAAGTCGCGCTCGCGCGACCCTCCCTGCCGTTTAAATAATCAATCTCGCGACGCCCGCTTATCGAGACGCCTTTTTACCTGCCGGTGCTACAACGAGGAGGCGGTTAGGACACGACGCGTGGTTCGGCGTCGTCGAATTCTCCGTCTCGCGTTGCATCTGTATAATTTTCTCTTCGCTCTTCGACGCTACGATCTCCTCAAACTCGAAATCGTGCGAGGTATCGTCGTAAAAAAAGCTTGACAGTCCGCGCTGATCACCGCGGGACAGAGAAATTCCGATGATCGACGATGATCGATCCGCAGGATGAAGGTATGCGCGGTTTGAATCGCGATCGCTCGAGTCACGTGGTGACGAGTCACGTGGCGTTTTCGCGTGAGCTGCGCGAGGGCGCTTCGCGAGCGAACACGTCGTGCGACAGGCTTCACAACAGTCCGTGTGTTTCGTAAATATGCGTATTATTGCCGTCGGTCGGAGCTTCGTCGCGACGACGATGATGTCGAGGACGATCTGAGAGGAAGGATGCGATTCTCGGGAACGTGACTCGGTGTCGCGGACTTAATTGATACGGCCGATGGTGTTCGCGTGCGATTCGTGAGTGGCTTCGTTGACCCAATTTTGATAGACGGAAGGTCCTTCCTTTGCGATTATGATCCTTTCGGTGCACTCTCTGGTCGGAGTCGGTAGCCTCCGAGACGGACAGATCGCGCCGATTCGTAAAATTCGCCGAGTCTAAGTAGAAAGAAAAAAATATTATCTCGTGTGTTGGTCTCTACGCGAGAATATCGGAGTCGGTGGCCTCCGAGACGGACGATGACAGATCGCGCCGATTCGTAAAATTCGCCGAGTCTAAGTAGAAAGAAAAAAATATTATCTCGTGTGTTGGTCTCTACGCGAGAATACTCGGTTGAGGACTCCTCTCTATTTTATAGAGTACGATAAAATTAGGTTAAGTCGGGTTCTTATCACTTCGTCCTCCTGGCTCGATTCCCCGACGTCGTAGACAGTGAGCTCAACAGGCGGATTCCGCGTAAAGTGGTGAATAGATATATGGATGTTGCTGTTGGCTCCCGCAGCGTGTTTCGACTCGGGGACCAGACGGAGCAGGCAAGATGAAATATGTTTGTCCAAATTCTCGTGCAGGAACGTCAAAGAGACACGATTGTACGATTTTGATAAATCGCCAGCGATCCGTAACTGTGATTTCTACGTTCATATATGGCAATACGTGAGAGGAACTCTAGCCACGAGCAAGATGCCTCACATCACGAGAAAATGGGAGCTATTTCCGGGCAGAAATCGCTTTTGTTGCGACGGCCGAGTGATGATGGCACCGCAAACCGGAGTATTCTATGTCACAGTGTGCCTCATCGTCGGAACAAGTGGATTATTCTTCGGTTTTGAGTAAGCGCATGATATATAAATTTATATTATATTATATATATTATATACTTTCTTCAAAAATAGAGAATCAATATAGGATCAGATAGAGATAAATTGTTACAACATCTTGCATACTTTAATCTTCTCTGAAAGAGAAGAAATGCGAGACAAGAATAATGTGTCTTGAGATAGTTTGTGAGATTGAATCTATTGGCAAGAAGATTAATGCTTTTCTATGCATTAGCAAAATAAAATTATCTTCTTTTCTAGTTGTCCGTATTTGGCACTACACGTAACACCAGCAATACCAGTAATAGGAGCTTTGCTATTCATATTTGTAATGTCTGCTTTGTTCCGCACAAGCTTCAGCGATCCTGGAGTAATTCCGAGAGCAACACCTGACGAAGCAGCTTATATTGAAAAACAAATCGGTATATAAATATAATTGTGTGTGTTGTGATATTTATAGATAGTTAAATCATTTCATTTAGATATAATGCCATTATAATGCCATTTATAATGCCATTAATATTTAAATGTAGAAATAATGAAAAAAATTGTTTATATTATACCTACATGTAAATTTATTAAATACTAAATTAAAATATTTTTCATGCTGGGCTGTAGAAGTACCAAACAATGGCAACTCTAAAACATACAGACCTCCTCCTAGAACAAAAGAAGTCTTGATTAGAGGACAACCAGTAAAACTAAAATATTGTTTCACATGTAAAATATTTAGGCCACCAAGGGCCTCTCATTGTAGCTTATGCGACAATTGTGTAGGTATGTGTGTATATCTTATTGTGTTATTTTATTAAAATGTAGATCATTTATCAAAAAATAGATTATACGTGTAAAGATATCTGCAATATTTGTTTTCTCTTTTCTTTTTGTATTATCAGATATATATCAGGATTGATATTGTATAGCAATCACTGATAATTGATCACGAATATCAGACATGATTTTAAAGATAACTATTTTTGCAGAGAGATTTGATCATCATTGCCCATGGGTCGGTAATTGCGTAGGCAGAAGAAATTATAGATATTTCTATGCTTTTATAGTGTCCCTAGCATTTCTTTGTGTCTTTATATTTATATGCGCAGTCACGCATCTAATTATGCGTAAGTGCTTTAATTTCTGAATTGCTAAATGAATAGAAATAAATATTTTAGAAAAAGTAAAACGCAATATTTTATATTTATCTTATTTTTTTTATAATGATTGTAGTTACAAAGGATAACAAGCCGTTTTTAGAAGCTGTCAAGTTATCTCCGAGCAGCGTTATTGTCGGAGTCGTATGTTTCTTCTCTGTTTGGAGCATTTTAGGTCTTGCTGGCTTTCACACGTATTTAACTAGCAGTAATCAAACAACTAACGAAGATGTAAGTAGGTTTGACAAAATTATGTATAAATAAGCAACTTTTTTTCAATTCTTTTGTATCTTTTTTTGGCTGTTATCCCACAATAGATTAAGGGATCATTCACGAATAGGAGAGGTCAGGACAATTTTAATCCCTATAGTCAAGGAAATATCTGTGGAAATTTTTTTTATGTTCTATGTGGACCAGCTCCACCTAGCTTAATCGGTAAGATCCCTTCTTACATATTAAAAGCTTAATATATTTGCAAACATGCAATTTATGGAATCAAAAAAAAATTATACATCTATCATTGTTGTATTCTGTTATTTTATATCGGTTTCATTCATTCTCAAATCATATCTTTTCAGATCGAAGAGGAATAGTCACACCCGAATATCGCGCAGAACACGAATCAATTGGTGATGATAATATGATCACTAATAATAAGACGTATGGTACTGCCAAGATCGTACAGCCTCAGGTAATTACGATTAAGCGTATTTATTAGTCTATTTTGTATGCTAGTATCAAATAAATAGTGCAATAGATATTTAATAAGCAACATATATGATATTAATTCTTCATCTTTTTTTTTTCTTGTACATTACAACAGTCAAATGGTACAACGGTTCAAACAAGTCCTACCACGGATTTTACGGGCTCGATGAACAATTTAATCAGCGGTCAACATTCTCCGAGAATAGAGTCAATAAACGGTGAGTTGACCCTCTTGAGGCATCCTACGCGTTGCCCCGAGGATCTTCCAAAATATCCGCGCCAATATATCAACGACACTTATGTGCCGCCATATCCGACGCAACATTGCTCTCAGGATTCTATGAAACATATTAAATATAACACTGAGATAGACCGATTAAATCCAGAATTTCAGAAGTATCCGTGTAGATGCGAAGAGAGTTTACAAAAGTATCCTCACAGATGTAGAGAGGAATATCATAGATGCTCGGATAACAATCTCATATATGATCAGTGCATAGGGGATCAGAAATACGACATTGATCTTCAAAAGTATCCTCAGAGATACTCCGAGGATCCCCTACGTTACCAGATAAGCGAGAAGAACGGTTATACCGATCTGCAAAAATTTCCGCAATGTTATTCCGAGGACCCGTTGCGAATCGCGCAATCCTCGCATATGCTTAAATATAATAATTTGAGGTGTACCGAGCACAGTTTAAAATATCCAATATCGAAGAATATTTTGCCGGCGCGTATATTAGGTACGGGTGGCATTCCGATTATCGGGCAGACCGCGATCGGACTCGTCGTCAATAGATTTGGCTCTGGACCACTAACCAACGATTTATCATATACCGAGAACTCGTTATGTCCGAGTGATAGTACCGAAGAAGATCTGTTGAATCGACGTTTCATTATGAGTTCACTGAGTGATAACGAGGATATTTAACGTTTGTTATATATAAACCAATAATAATGCATTTTTTTAAATATACGATTTGGTTATAGAGAGAAAAAAGAAAAAACGATACAAATCATGTAATTATTACATTCTCTTACCAAAGAAATTGTAGATTCGTAATATTAAAAAGCTTTAATATGATTCGTCCTATTCTCAAATTCTCGCACTAAAGAAGTGCTCTAATTTGTATATATAAATTATATGGTTGTTCTTGATTTAATTGGGAATTGAAAAAAAAGAATTATATATACAAATGTCAAGCAGTTGAAATTAATTGTTGCAAAAAGAGATCTATTTATTTTTTGAAAATACCGTTTTGCGTTATATATAGATTTTTATTTTGAAAGTAAAATATCTATATTATAGTTATATATATGATGATATATAAGTGAAGTTATAAGAAATATAAGATGTGTAGCAGTTGTATTTACTTAAGATGCAATTCTTTTTTTTTTTTTTCCATAAAACATCTTTTTTGTAATTATAATTTATATATTGTATGAAAAATAAGTTCTTTTTAAATTTGTTATATTGTATTATTCTCTGCATTCAATATATTCTCGGTTAAAAATTTTTTTTATTTTTCTCACATAAATTATGCTTAATTGGATAGCTTTCATTGATTATAAAGACGGATAAAAATGCAATATATATATGCAAAGATATATATTTTTAACATTCATTTTTTTTCAATATTGAATTTATATTGTAAAAACAAAATTCTTTTTTCTTTAGGTATAAATGTATTTCTGTGAGTCTGTGTGTGTGTATATATATATATATATATATATATATATATATATAAGTTTTTTTGTAATTAATAAAACTTCAACTAACTAAATAATATCAAAAGCTTAAGAATATTTGTAAAGTGTTACAGTATTACAAATAATATTCTACGCACTTATGTAAACTTATTAACATATTCATTTGTAAATACGCTATCAATATTAATTATATAACCATCGCTGATAAATCTTATCGATGTAGATAGCTTTATTAGTTATATTGTTTAAGTATGTATAGTTATGCAGTGCATAACACAGGATATCTTTAAATGTAAGATGTTATCACAGCTTTTGTGTGTTGCGAATAATGTATCTGTCACTTTGTTAATATCTTGATCAAAGTAAAAGTATTATTGAGCAAAACACGCATTGAAACGAAGTGTACTAATAAATCCTCAGATATCATCCTTCGCATCTTGACGCTAAGAAGGAAATGTTCAAACATATCATGTTAATATATTATTAAAGAAGATAAACGTGTCAGTAAGAACTGATTCTGTCATTCATCAAGAGAACCAGTTAGAATCGCAACACTACTTGGAATTATGCCAATGTCGACAATTGATTACCGTGCTTCACGTACATGGTTTTGAATAAAAGATATTGACTTAAAATCGCTCTTCCTTTCTCATTTGATTACTATTATATAACTTGCAACATCTTTGGCTTTTTGTTTTCCAGTCCTTTTTCAAATTTGTTAATTCTCTCGCTTTTTCGATCTTTAACTTTCTACGTATATGCAGTTTCCTCTTTACATATATAAATTTTCTCATTACATCTTATTTCTTTATCTCTCGAATTATTTTAAACGACAACTAAGATTTAACCATTTATATTATTAAAAAATATTTATAACTACGAAAAAACGTAAAAAATGTTAAATTTGCAAATGAGAGCAATTTACTCGGTGAGAAGTAGGATATAGGATTTCTTAGATAAGATTCAGAGAGCACATTTGAGAAATCCTGACCGAGCGAGTTTGGAGTAAAACGATAAAAGTGCACCAGAATAAAACGAAAACCGGACAGTAAAATATGGGTCACTTGCGGAAAGTGAGTTGATGACAGGTTTGAGAAGCAATTGCGACAAGGCAGCTCGACAGGGTCACACAAGTTGTGCTTTTAAAACCCTTGAATTACTTTGCGAAGGCTTTATATAAGTCTTTCTATCAGAATCGTAACGATTTCATCTTCTTTCTTGGAAGATCTTGCTTTCTACTAACAAACATTAACACAACTAAAAAAAATGCAACATACATATTCTACAAATAAAAGCAATCGATAAAAGAAAACATATCATTTTAGATTTTATGTTTTTGGTTGCCGTTGCACTTAATACTGCTTAATGAATATATTAATGCATTTCTGTCATTAAGGCAAAAATAAATAAACACTATCACTTGTAATGAGATATTATATAAATCTTGATTTGCAAATCAATTTGATTATTTTTTTAATCTTTCTTGGAATCTATAAATTTAATTACTTGTTTCTGATAAAAATATTCAACTCATCGTAAATAAATTAATAATGGAAAGTAACATGTACACTTATCTTATTACTTTGATTTTAAAAATCTTAGCAATCGAAAGCAATTTAATTATTGAATTTAACAAGGAAAAGAAGCAATCTTTGCTTGCAAGAAGTGAGTAATATTAACAGTTTTTAAATAAATTTTGTTTATTTATGGATCTCGTTTAGATCTCTAGATTTCGATTTATAAATTGGGTTAATACATTAGCGGCTCATTCTCGATGTATCTTCCCTTTCTTGTCTAGTAAGAATGAGCCCAATGATTACGAAATCATCTGGAAGAATTGTATACTTGCAAACAGCGATATATTATGCATGATAAGATTGCTCAGATAATCCGGCTACGTTAATCGTGGCTAGAATTATCGAACGACTTTTGAGGTCAGAATCGAGTGACGTGGCGATGGTCCGTGCGCGACCACGAACGATGGTCACGACTACGAGTGAGAGTCTCTTTGTATAGATCAGTGTTCTGGGCCGGAAGTGGCGGTAATCCATTTTCTCAACTTTCCATTCCATTGCGACTATATAGAATAAACATCGCGGTTGCGTGCGGTTAACGTTATTCTAGCATTATAAAAACGCTTGAATCTAGGGCTTACCTGGCCCTACGCAATTTCTTAACATATGTGTCATATATGGAGAAAAAATATTGTATTTAAAATAGAAACTGAAAATATTTATATTAGTCGTTATTCTTATTAAATATAAATAATTAATGTAGAATAATAATTTATATATTTAGAGAAATATACACACACATATGTATA